>NC_090646.1:2436874-2566874 GCF_040937935.1 Hyperolius riggenbachi | reverse complement strand
TGCCACTACCCCAGCACATTCAGTGACTACCTGTGTGTGTGACAGGTGCACATTGTAATAACCATTACTGCATATTCCTACCTACCTGTTGTGTTCAGTGAACCCACCTCACCACTGCATACAGGGGCGTAACTAGAAATCACTGGGCCCCCCTGCGAAAATGAGGATGGGCCCCCCCATAGGCGCCAAATAATCGTAATGGGGCAGCGTTTCACTATAAAAGAATTGTAATGGGGCAGCGTTTCACCATAAAATAATCCTAATGCAGTGATGTTTCACCATAAATTAATTGTAAAGGGGGCAGCATTTTACCAGTAAATAACTGTAATGTGGGCAGCAGTCACCAGAAAATCGTAATGTGGGCAGCAGACACCTGAAAATCGTAATGTGGGCAGCAGGCACCAGAAAATCGCAATGTGGGCAGCAGGCACCAGAAAATCGCAATGTGGGCAGCAGACACCTGAAAATCGCAATGTGGGCAGCAGTGACCAGAAAATCGCAATGTGGGCAGCAGTCACCAGAAAATCGCAATGTGGGCAGCAGAGACCAGAAAATCACAATGTGGGCAGCAGTTACCAGAAAATCGCAATGTGGGCAGCAGAAACCTGAAAATCACAATGTGGGCAGCAGTCACCTGAAAATCACAATGTGGGCAGCAGACACCTGAAAATCGCAATGTGGGCAGCAGAGACCAGAAAATCACAATGTGGGCAGCAGACACCTGAAAATCACAATGTGGGCAGCAGTCACCTGAAAATCACAATGTGGGCAGCAGTCACCAGAAAAAAATGCACCTGTGGAAAAAAAAATTTCACTTATCTGACAGAAGTCTCCTCTCCCAGCATCTGGCACCAGCTCCCCGACGATCCTCCTGCAGCACATCTCCCGCGCTGACAGGCAGAGTGCAGGGCTACGGCAAGATGGCTCCCAAAGCCCTGTACTGGAGACACAAATAGTCTCCAGTGCAGGGCTTCGGCAGCCATCTTGCCGTAGCCCTGCTCTGCCTCCCGGGAGACTGCAGGCTGCGGGGAATGAACTGGCCCAGTGTCTAATAGACGCTGCGGCCAGTTCCACACCTGGCTGGGGGGTCCCACAATCGGGGGGCGGCAGCGCTTCCCCCGCACACGGCTGGCGGGCCCCAGAGCCCCCCTGTGGCCGATGGGGTTGCATCCCCAGTAGTTACGCCAGTGACTGCATATACCTACCTGTTGTGTTCAGTGCACCCACCTCATCACTGCATATACCTACCTGTTGTGTTCAGTGCACCCACCTCATCACAGCATATACCCACCTGTTGTGTTCAGTGCACCCACCTCATCACTGCATATACCTACCTGTTGTGTTCAGTGATCCCACCTCATCACTGCATATACCTACCTGTTGTGTTCAGTGCACCCACCTCATCACTGCATATACCTACTGTCACAGGAGCCCTAGTGGCTGACCGCACTTAGCCTTCTAAACGGTGCCAGCGCACGGATCGTGCGAACTCTGGTCGCAGTCAATGCGCAGGAACCGTTAAGAGATAGCCGCAGACAAAACCAGGAGGGCGCCTGTGAAATACGGGTGATTACAACTTCACCCACTGGTTCAGGGTACTGCCACTACCGCGGTTACCATGGGACCGTGGAGCCCATTAACTGACTAATCCTGCGAATAAAACGGTTAAACACACGATATTCTGTCTAGCCAACAACAAACAAACAGTAGCGTATCTTCAGAGACCCGGGATCAGTTCTGTGTGTGCTGATAAGCAGGGTAGCAGACAGTGAATGACTTGGAGAAAGTCGTTTATTCACGCAATATAAATAATTAATATATACAGACAATTATTAAAATCAACAATTATTAAAACAGTAATAGCCAGTATAAAAAAATAAAAGAAGGGAGAAATATACTTAGTTCCTGGAAAGATGTCCTTTTTTGTGGGAAAACAGAGTTCTGGGTTTCAATTTGAGTTCAGAGTTCAGACCAGGTGGATGCCAGCATATCCTCAAGCTGGCATAGATGAGTTCAAGATGTTTCAGAGTGGAGGACCCTGAGTTTGGGTCCTCAGCCATTCTTATGCCCCTGCTTCAGTAGGAGGGAGTGAGGGCGGGGAGCCATACACCCCCTTAGAAGATGAGATGAGCCCTCCCCTTATCCTGGGGCTAGAAATCGTATCTACCCATATATGGGCTCTATCTCACAGAACCGTACAGGTCAGGGCAGATTTATTAACATTTTCAGGTCTGTCTCGATTTACCCAGCGCCCTGATACCAGACATGAGGGGTGGGACCCCTGTGGTATCATCAGGGCACTTTGAAACTGCCTAGCTGGCAGTCCTTACCTCCGAAGGTTCTGAAACTTCCTCAGAACCAGCACCGGGGCTCATGCTACACTTCCCCCCCGTTTGGTGAAGCTGCCATCTCAGGAACCCCAGAAATATGACAGATCTGGGAAGTTATGGATTATGCCATGATGAGACTTCAGGATGTTCTAGCTGCTAACAGCTGACTTTCCTTTGATCTTTAGCAGTGAGCAAGGTGTCAAGACCTCCCGTGGATTCGTAGCCTGCCTGGCTGTACCTAGGCATCCTTTGGTTAATTAACATCTCCATGAGATCAGCTAAGTGTCACCTGGTTCCCAGAACCAAAAGGGAAATTGTGCCTTCCACAGGGAATATGTCCAAGCTAATTAACACCTTCCCCCAGGCCGTCACTTAGCTAAGACAGATTCCCCAGCTGTTTTAAGCAGAGGGATACTACACGTCAAATCTTGGTTCTATTGATCTGAGGCGCACTCGATGCAGGAATCGAGTGCGATCGTTCTTTTCTTCACGGGCGGTTCCAGGACGCGCCTGCGTCCCCGCAATCGTCCGTGACACCTACCTGTTGTGTTCAGTGCACCCACCTCATCACAGCATATACCTACCTGTTGTGTTCAGTACACCCACCTCATCACTGCATATACCTACCTGTTGTGTTCAGTGATCCCACCTCATCACTGCATATACCTACCTGTTGTGTTCAGTGATCCCACCTCATCACTGCATATACCTACCTGTTGTGTTCAGTGATCCCACCTCATCACTGCATATACCTACCTGTTGTGTTGAGTGCACCCACCTCATCACTGCATATACCCACCTGTTGTGTTCAGTGAATCCACCTCATCACTGCATATACCTACCTGTTGTGTTCAGTGATCCCACCTCATCACTGCATATACCCACCTGTTGTGTTCAGTGAATCCACCTCATCACTGCATATACCTACCTGTTGTGTTCAGTGATCCCACCTCATCACTGCATATACCTACCTGTTGTGTTGAGTGCACCCACCTCATCACTGCATATACCCACCTGTTGTGTTCAGTGAATCCACCTCATCACTGCATATACCTACCTGTTGTGTTCAGTGATCCCACCTCATCACTGCATATACCTATCTGTTGTGTTCAGTGCACCCACCTCATCACAGCATATACCTACCTGTTGTGTTCAGTGCACCCACCTCATCACTGCATATACCTACCTGTTGTGTTCAGTGAACCCACCTCATCACTGCATATACCTGACTGTTGTGTTGAGTGCACAGACCTCATCACTGCATATTCCTACCTGTTGTGTTCAGTGCACCCACCTCATCACTGCATATACCTACCTGTTGTGTTCAGTGCACCCACCTCATCACTGCATATACCTGACTGTTGTGTTCAGTGAACCCACCTCATCACTGCATATACCTACCTGTTGTGTTGAGTGCACCCACCTCATCACTGCATATACCTGACTGTTGTGTTCAGTGCACCCACCTCATCACTGCATTAACCTACCTGCTGTGTTTAGTGAACCCACCTCATCACTGCATATACCTACCTGTTGTGTTCAGTGAACCCACCTCATCACTGCATATACCTACCTGTTGTGTTCAGTGCACCCACCTCATCACTGCATATACCTGACTGTTGTGTTCAGTGAACCCACCTCATCACTGCATATACCTACCTGTCGTGTTCAGTGATCCCACCTCATCACTGCATATACCTGACTGTTGTGTTCAGTGCACCCACCTTATCACAGCATATACCTACCTGTTGTGTACAGTGAATCCACCTCATCACTGCATATACCTACCTTTTGTGTTCAGTGCACCCACCTCATCACTGCATATACCTACCTGTTGTGTTCAGTGCACCCACCTCATCACTGCATATACCTGACTGTTGTGTTCAGTGCACCCACCTCATCACTGCATATACCTACCTGTTGTGTTCAGTGCACCCACCTCATCACAGCATATACCTACCTGTTGTGTTCAGTGAACCCACCTCATCACTGCATATACCTGACTGTTGTGTTCAGTGCACCCACCTCATCACTGCATTAACCTACCTGCTGTGTTTAGTGAACCCACCTCATCACTGCATATACCTACCTTTTGTGTTCAGTGAACCCACCTCATCACTGCATATACCTAGCTGTTGTGTTGAGTGCACCCACCTCATCACTGCATATAACCTACCTGTTGTGTTCAGTGAACCCACCTCATCACTGCATATACCTACCTGTTGTGTTCAGTGAACCCACCTCATCACAGCATATACCCACCTGTTGTGTTCAGTGATCCCACCTCATCACTGCATATACCTACCTGTCGTGTTCAGTGCACCCACCTCATCACTGCATATACCTACCTGTTGTGTTCAGTGAACCCACCTCATCACTGCATATACCTACCTTTTGTGTTCAGTGCACCCACCTCATCACTGCATATACCTACCTGTTGTGTTCAGTGAACCCACCTCATCACTGCATATACCTACCTGTTGTGTTCAGTGATCCCACCTCATCACTGCATATACCTACCTGTCGTGTTCAGTGCACCCACCTCATCACTGCATATACCTACCTGTCGTGTTCAGTGCACCCACCTCATCACTGCATATACCTACCTTTTGTGTTCAGTGATCCCACCTCATCACTGCATATACCTACCTGTCGTGTTCAGTGCACCCACCTCATCACTGCATATACCTACCTGTTGTGTTCAGTGAACCCACCTCATCACTGCATATACCTACCTTTTGTGTTCAGTGCACCCACCTCATCACTGCATATACCTACCTGTTGTGTTCAGTGAACCCACCTCATCACTGCATATACCTACCTGTTGTGTTCAGTGATCCCACCTCATCACTGCATATACCTACCTGTCGTGTTCAGTGCACCCACCTCATCACTGCATATACCTACCTGTCGTGTTCAGTGCACCCACCTCATCACTGCATATACCTACCTTTTGTGTTCAGTGCACCCACCTCATCACTGCATATACCTACCTGTTGTGTTCAGTGAACCCACCTCATCACAGCATATACCCACCTGTTGTGTTCAGTGATCCCACCTCATCACAGCATATACCCACCTGTTGTGTTCAGTGATCCCACCTCATCACTGCATATACCTACCTGTCGTGTTCAGTGATCCCACCTCATCACTGCATATACCTGACTGTTGTGTTCAGTGCACCCACCTCATCACAGCATATACCTACCTGTTGTGTTCAGTGAACCCACCTCTTCACTGCATATACCTACCTGTCGTGTTCAGTGATCCCACCTCATCACTGCCTATACCTGACTGTTGTGTTCAGTGCACCCACCTTATCACAGCATATACCTACCTGCTGTGTTCAGTGAATCCACCTCATCACTGCATATACCTACCTGTTGTGTTCAGTGCACCCACCTCATCACTGCATATACCTACCTGTTGTGTTCAGTGCACCCACCTCATCACAGCATATACCTACCTGTTGTGTTCAGTGAACCCACCTCATCACTGCATATACCTACCTGTCGTGTTCAGTGATCCCACCTCATCACTGCATATACCTGACTGTTGTGTTCAGTGCACCCACCTTATCACAGCATATACCTACCTGTTGTGTACAGTGAATCCACCTCATCACTGCATATACCTACCTTTTGTGTTCAGTGCACCCACCTCATCACTGCATATACCTACCTGTTGTGTTCAGTGCACCCACCTTATCACAGCATATACCTACCTGCTGTGTTCAGTGAATCCACCTCATCACTGCATATACCTACCTGTTGTGTTCAGTGCACTCACCTCATCACTGCATATACCTACCTGTTGTGTTCAGTGCACCCACCTCATCACAGCATATACCTACCTGTTGTGTTCAGTGAACCCACCTCATCACTGCATATACCTACCTGTCGTGTTCAGTGATCCCACCTCATCACTGCATATACCTGACTGTTGTGTTCAGTGCACCCACCTTATCACAGCATATACCTACCTGTTGTGTACAGTGAATCCACCTCATCACTGCATATACCTACCTTTTGTGTTCAGTGCACCCACCTCATCACTGCATATACCTACCTGTTGTGTTCAGTGCACCCACCTCATTACTGCATATACCTACCTGTTGTGTTCAGTGATCCCACCTCATCACAGCATATACCTGACTGTTGTGTTCAGTGATCCCACCTCATCACTGCATATACCTGACTGTTGTGTTTAGTGAACCCACCTCATCACTGCATATACCTAGCTGTTGTGTTCAGTGCGCCCACCTCATCACAGCATATACCTACTTGTTGTGTTGAGAGCACCCACCTCATCACTGCATATACCTACCTGTTGTGTTCAGTGCACCCACCTCATCACTGCATATACCTGACTGTTGTGTTCAGTGAAACCACCTCATCACTGCATATACCTACCTTTTGTGTTCAGTGCACCCACCTCATCACTGCATTAACCTACCTGCTGTGTTTAGTGAACCCACCTCATCACTGCATATACCTGACTGTTGTGTTCAGTGCACCCACCTCATCACTGCATTAACCTACCTGCTGTGTTTAGTGAACCCACCTCATCACTGCATATACCTACCTTTTGTGTTCAGTGAACCCACCTCATCACTGCATATACCTAGCTGTTGTGTTGAGTGCACCCACCTCATCACTGCATATACCTACCTGTTGTGTTCAGTGAACCCACCTCATCACTGCATATACCTAGCTGTTGTGTTCAGTGAACCCACCTCATCACTGCATATACCTAGCTGTTGTGTTGAGTGCACCCACCTCATCACTGCATATACCTACCTTTTGTGTTCAGTGAACCCACCTCATCACTGCATATACCTACCTGTTGTGTTCAGTTAACCCACCTCATCACTGCATATACCTACCTGTTGTGTTTAGTGAACCCACCTCATCACTGCATGTACCTACCTGTTGTGTTGAGTGAACCCACCTCCCTAACACCTACCTACGTGAGTGCACGCAGTGTGATATACACCTACCTACGTGAGTGCATACAGTGGGATATACACCTACCTACGTGAGTGCACGCAGTGTGCTATACCACTCCGTGCATACCTGTTAACTGCACCTGTGTGACTGCACATTGTATTAGACAAGTCAGTGCATACCTTTCACTTCATCCCCCCCCTGATATGGACAAAACAGGTAGAGAAAGAGGTAGAGGCAGAGCCAGAGGAAGGCCACCCGGCAGGTCTGGTCGAGGTCGTGTTGATGTGATTTCGTGCGGCCCTGGCCCAAAGTACAGTGCTCAGAAGAAGGCACGTACCATCAACTCCCAAGATTGTCAGGACATGGTTGACTATTTACATCTTCCGCAGCCAACAGCGCTACTACAAGTACCACATCCACTGCATTTGACACTTCGCAAGAGTTATTTGGTGGTGAAATCACTGATTTACAGCCACTACTGCAACAACAAGATGAAGGCCCCAAGCATGTTACACCACCTCATATGTGTGAGTTAGGCGACAATATGGATGTAACGTGTGAGGAGGAGGATGATGAAGTACCTGCTGTTGGTGCAGTTTTGGAGTTGTCTGAGGCAAGCGAAGCTTTGGAGGAGGATTATGATGATGACGATGATACGGATCCCACGTACGTTCCCAATAGAGGAGATGACCAAGGGGACAGTTCAGAGGGGGAGTCAGAGAGGATTAGGAGGAGACGAGTTCCTGAAAGAAGCAGAGGGAGCTCATCGTCAGAAACAGCTGGTGGCAGTGTCCTGCGCCATGTATCGCCACCTATGGACAGTCAGCCAACATGCCCTTCAACGTCAGCTGCTGACGCCACCATAGTGCCATCACCCCAGGGGGGCTCAGCGGTTTGGAAATTTTTTAGTGTGTCTGCCTCAGATCAGAGCAATGCTATCTGTTCGCTCTGCCAACAAAAATTAAGCCGTGGAAAGGCCAACACTCACGTAGGGACAAGTGCCTTACGAAGGCACCTGCAGAAAAAGCACAGACTGCAATGGGAAGAGCACCTGAGGAAAAGCAGCACACAAAAGACAAGCCACCCTCCTTCTCCTCTTCCTCCTTCAGGTGCATCATCTTCAGCCGCTTTCTCCCTTGCACCTTCACAGCCACCCTCCTCCACTCCGCCTCTCACCTTGAGCGGTTCCTGCTCCTCTGCCCACAGCAGCCAGGTGTCCGTGAAGGAAATCTTTGAGCGGAAGAAGACAATTTCTGCCAGTCAACCCCTTGCCCGGCGTCTGACAGCTGGCGTTACAAGGTGGTGCTGTTAGGAGACCTGCTATTCCCTGTCTTACCTGCTGGTGGCATAGCTTACATTAAGTACTGTTGGACTTTTGCTCACCAGCAGGTAGCTCTCTGCATTCAGTTACAGAAGACTGTTACTCTCTGGTTTACCTGTAGATGGCACTTTGGATTTGGAGCACCATGTAATTCTATTACTTACCACTAGATGTCCTCAGCGGGACTTTCCTCTGCAATTATGCAGTCAACTGCAGAGAGCCTATTTGAAGACTCCACCCTGCTACAGACTTTGCCAGAGCTTCAGTTTCTATAGGCCTCTGCTTGCTGCTAGCTGCCTGAACTCCTGGTCTCATTGCTTGTTCCTGATTTCCCTGGTCTGACCTCTTGCCTGTTTACTTACCTGTCTTTGGATTCTGATTTTGTACTGCATTGCTCTCCTGGTTTTTGATATTGTGCTTTGTCTCGACTTGCTCTTGGTTACGATTTGGTACTGCGTTCTTGGATCTGTATATTGTGTATATATTCCTGTCACTTCTAGTTAGTCTTGTATGCAGGGGCGCCTCTAGGCATAGGCAGTACAGGCCATTGCCTGGAGTGCCATTGGTTCTGGGGGGCGCCATGTTGCTGGATTAAGCCCCACCCAGACAATAAACCCTGCCCCCTGACTAAGCCCCGCCCCATGGGTGTTCTATTTCTTGCTTCTGCTGCATCTACTTAGCATAAGTTGCAGGCAACTGCCACCTCTGTGCCTTGTGCATCCTTCTTTATCCCTTTGTGCCTCCTTCTGTCTCCTTGTGCTTCCTTTAGTCCCTTGGGCCATGTCTGACCCCCTGTTTGTCCTTCTGTCTCCCTTTGTGCCTCCTTCTGTCTCCATGTGCCTCCTTCAGTCCCCCTTTGCCACCTCTGCCTCCTTCTGTGCCCCTTTGTGCCTTTATTTGTCCCCTTGTGCTACCTCTGCCCCCCGTTCCTCCTTTAGTCCCATTCTGCCTTCTTCTATCCTCTTGTGCCTCCTTCTGTCTCTCTTTGTGCCTCCTTCTGTCTCCATGTGCCTCCTCTATCCCCTGCGCCTTCCTCTGTGCTTTTTTGTGCCTTCTTCTGTCTCCCTGAGGCTCTTTCTGTCCCCCTCTGCCTCCTTCTGTCTGCCTGTGCCTCCTTACATCCCCCTCTGCATCCTTCTGTCCCCCTTTCGTTCCTCCTTATGCCCCCCTTTGTGCACACTTCTGTCCCCATTTGTGCCTCTTACTGTCTCCCTGTGCTTCCTTCTTCCCCCCTTTGTGCTTTTTTTCTGTCTCCCATTGTGCCTCCTTCTTTCCTCCAGTGCCTCCTTTTGCCCCACTTTGTGCCTCAATCTGTCCCTATTGCGCTGCCTTCTGACCCACTTTATGCCTCCTTCTGGCCCTCATTCCTTCTTCTTTCCCCCTGTACCTCCCACTGCCCCTCTGTGTAACTCTTCCTGTCCTCCTTTGCCTCTTTCTGTCCTCCTTTGTGTCTCATTCCGCTCCCCATTGTGCCTCCTTTTTCCCCCCATTGTGCCTCATTCTATTCCCCTATGTGACTCCTTCTGTCCTCCATTGGGACTTATTCTGACCCTTGTGCTTCTTTCTGTCCCCCTGTGCCTCCCTATGTCAACCTGTGTGCCTTCTTCCTTACATGTATTTTCTTACTTACATGTATTTCCTGTTAATTTCTGGTGAAACGCTGCCACATTACAATTATTTTCTGGTTAAACATTGCCGCATTATGGTTATTTCCTGGTGAAACACTGCTGCATTACAATAATTTTCATGGGGGGGGGGGGCGCGCCACAGGTTTTCTTGCCTGGAGTGACAAAATGGCTAGAGGCGCCCCTGGGCACAGGAGAGGGGCGGGGCCGGCAGCTAGTGTAGGCACAGGAGAGGGGCGGAGCCAGCGGAAGCACTCTCATTGGCTGCCAGCAATATCGGGAGGTTTTAATATTAATCTTCTGTGTCTTGTTATTACCGGCATATGCCCTGCCGCCCGGATACCGGCTGTTGGCAACCCTAAATGATGCGCTGACACGCCCCCTTATTTCCATGAGAGTAAAATGAATGCAAATTACTACACAAATGAGCTCACAATTCACTGCATGATATCATTGCTGAATGAGCTGACAGGCGGCCATGTGCTGGGAACCGACCACAGCCCAGGTCATTTATCTTATAATATTATATTATTGTTAGTCATTCTCAGCATTATTACCATCATTATTAGTGTCATTATTATTATTATTAATGATGATGATGATGATGATACTATAATGACACTAATAATAATGATGATGAAGATGATATCATTATTCTCATCATCATTATGATTACATGTTCTATTATAAATGACATTATTGTAGTTATTATATAGGATCCCGGTATATGGTAAGTGTGACGCTGGGCGGAGGTGGGCGGGGCAGTGACGTCACACGGCGCTCCTCTATGCAGCCTCTGTGTCTCCGGGAAGATGGCGGCGGCGCGACTTCCTGTCACGTGTGCCTCTAGCAGCCGCTTCCGGTCCGCTAACGCTGATGAGAGAGCCTCTGTGTGAAGGGGCGGGGCCTGATGTAGTGAAGAGCCAATCACCGTGCAGCACGTCATCCCCAGACATGGCGGAGCGGAGGGAGAGGAGAGAGGTGAGTGCGGGAGACCCCCCTTCCCCCCATATACCCCCCCTCCTCCCTCCACCTGTGTATAACCCCCTCCCCCCATATACCCCTATATACCCCTATGTACCCACTAACAGCACCACTGTATACCCCCCATACCTGTGTATACCCTCCACCCCCTATATACCACTATATACCCCTATGTACCCACTAACAGCACCTCTGTATACCCCCCATACCTGTGTATACCCTCCTCCCCCCATATACCACTATATACCCCTATGTACCCACTAACAGCACCTCTGTATACCCCCCATACCTGTGTATACCCTCCTCCCCCCATATACCACTATATACCCCTATGTACCCACTAACAGCACCTCTGTATACCCCCCATACCTGTGTATACCCTCCTCCCCCCCATATACCACTATATACCCCTATGTACCCACTAACAGCACCTCTGTATACCCCCCATACCTGTGTATACCCTCCTCCCCCCATATACCACTATATACCCCTATGTACCCACTAACAGCACCTCTGTATACCCCCCATACCTGTGTATACCCTCCTCCCCCCATATACCACTATATACCCCTATGTACCCACTAACAGCACCTCTGTATACCCCCCATACCTGTGTATACCCTCCTCCCCCCCATATACCACTATATACCCCTATGTACCCACTAACAGCACCTCTGTATACCCCCCATACCTGTGTATACCCTCCTCCCCCCATATACCACTATATACCCCTATGTACCCACTAACAGCACCTCTGTATACCCCCCATACCTGTGTATACCCTCCTCCCCCCATATACCACTATATACCCCTATGTACCCACTAACAGCACCTCTGTATACCCCCCATACCTGTGTATACCCTCCTCCCCCCATATACCACTATATACCCCTATGTACCCACTAACAGCACCTCTGTATACCCCCCATACCTGTGTATACCCTCCTCCCCCCCATATACCACTATATACCCCTATGTACCCACTAACAGCACCTCTGTATACCCCCCATACCTGTGTATACCCTCCTCCCCCCATATACCACTATATACCCCTATGTACCCACTAACAGCACCTCTGTATACCCCCCATACCTGTGTATACCCTCCTCCCCCCATATACCACTATATACCCCTATGTACCCACTAACAGCACCTCTGTATACCCCCCATACCTGTGTATACCCTCCTCCCCCCATATACCACTATATACCCCTATGTACCCACTAACAGCACCTCTGTATACCCCCCATACCTGTGTATACCCTCCTCCCCCCATATACCACTATATACCCCTATGTACCCACTAACAGCACCTCTGTATACCCCCCATACCTGTGTATACCCTCCTCCCCCCATATACCACTATATACCCCTATGTACCCACTAACAGCACCTCTGTATACCCCCCATACCTGTGTATACCCTCCTCCCCCCCATATACCACTATATACCCCTATGTACCCACTAACAGCACCTCTGTATACCCCCCATACCTGTGTATACCCTCCTCCCCCCATATACCACTATATACCCACTAACAGCACCTCTGTATACCCCCCATACCTGTGTATACCCTCCTCCCCCCATATACCACTATATACCCACTAACAGCACCTCTGTATACCCCCCCATACCTGTGTATACCCTCCTCCCCCCATATACCACTATATACCCCTATGTACCCACTAACAGCACCACTGTATACCCCCCACCCTTCTCCTGGCTGCACCCCCATATACCCCTATGTACCCACTAACAGCACCTCTGTATACCCCCCATACCTGTGTATACCCTCCTCCCCCCATAAACCACTATATACACCTATGTACCCACTAACAGCACCACTGTATACCCCCCCATACCTGTGTATACCCTCCTCCCCCCATATACCACTATATACCCACTAACAGCACCACTGTATACCCCCCACCCTTCTCCTGGCTGCACCCCCATATACCCCTATGTACCCACTAACAGCACCTCTGTATACCCCCCATACCTGTGTATACCCTCCTCCCCCCATATACCACTATATACACCTATGTACCCACTAACAGCACCACTGTATACCCCCATATACCCCCCCCATACCTGTCTATACCCTCCTCCCCCCATATACCACTATATATCTCTATGTACCCACTAACAGCACCACTGTATACCCCCATATACCCCCCCATACCTGTGTATACCCTCCTCCCCCCATATACCCCTATATACCCACTAACAGCACCACTGTATACCCCCCACCCTTCTCCTGGCTGCACCCCCATATACCCCTATGTACCCACTAACAGCACCTCTGTATACCCCCCATACCTGTGTATACCCTCCTCCCCCCATATACCACTATATACCCACTAACAGCACCACTATATACCCCCCCATACCTGTGTATACCCTCCTCCCCCCCCATATACCACTATATACCCCTATGTACCCACTAACAGCACCACTGTATACCCCCCACCCTTCTCCTGGCTGCACCCCATATACCCCTATGGATAGCATCTCTACATACCCCCTGCACCCCATAACTGCACCTCTACTACCCCATATATACCCCCAACAGCATCTCTGTATACCCCCTCCCTTCTCCTGTCTGCACCCCCATATACCCCTATGTACCCACTAACAGCACCTCTATATACCCCCCCCATACCTGTGTATACCCTCCTCCCCCATATACCACTATATACCTCTATGTACCCACTAACAGCACTTCTGTATACCCCCCCATACCTGTGTATACCCTCCTCCCCCCATATACCACTATATACCCCTTTGTACCCACTAACAGCACCTCTGTATACTCCCCCATACCTGTGTATACCCTCCTCCCCCCATATACCACTATATACCCCTATGTACCCACTAACAGCACCTCTGTATACCCCCCATACCTGTGTATACCCTCCTCCCCCCATATACCACTATATACACCTATGTACCCACTAACAGCACCACTGTATACCCCCCCATACCTGTCTATACCCTCCTCCCCCCATATACCACTATATACCTCTATGTACCCACTAACAGCACCACTGTATACCCCCATATACCCCCCATACCTGTGTATACCCTCCTCCCCCCATATACCACTATATACCCCCCCCATACCTGTGTATACCCTCCTCCCCCCATATACCACTATATACCCCTATGTACCCACTAACAGCACAACTGTATACCCCCCCACCCTTCTCCTGGCTGCACCCCATATACCCCTATGGATAGCATCTCTACATACCCCCTGCACCCCATAACTGCATCTCTACTACCCCATATATACCCCCAACAGCATCTCTGTATACCCCCTCCCTTCTCCTGTCTGCACCCCCATATACTCCTATGTACCCACTAACAGCACATCTATATACCCCCCCCCCCATACCTGTGTATACCCTCCTCCCCCATATACCACTATATACCTCTATGTACCCACTAACAGCACTTCTGTATACCCCCCCATACCTGTGTATACCCTCCTCCCCCCATATACCACTATATACCCCTATGTACCCACTAACAGCACCACTGTATACCCCTACCCTTCTCCTGGCTGCACCCTATGGATAGCATCTCTACATAGCCCCTGCACCCCATAACTGCACCTCTACTACCCCATATATACCCCCTCCCTTCTCCTGGCTGCACCCCCATATACCCCTATGTACCCACTAACAGCATATCTGTATACCCCCTCCCTTCTCCTGGCTGCACCCCTATATACCCCTATGTACCCACTAACAGCATATCTGTATACCCCCTCCCTTCTCCTGGCTGCCCCCCCCCCCCCCCATATACCCCTATGTACCCACTAACAGCATCTCTGTATACCTACTGCACCCCTCTATCCCCCCCAACAGCATCTCTACATACCCCCTGCACCCCATAACTGCACCTCTACTACCCCATATATACCCCCTCCCTTCTCCTGGCTGCACCCCCATATACCCCTATGTACCCACTAACAGCATCTCTGTATACCTACTGCACCCCTCTATCCCCCCAACAGCATCTCTACATACCCCCTGCACCCCATAACTGCACCTCTACTACCCCATATATACCGCCAACAGCATCTCTGTATACCCCCTCCCTTCTCCTGTCTGCACCCCCATATACTACCTACTGCACCCCTCTATCCCCCCCAACAGCATCTCTACATACCCCCTGCACCCCATAACTGCACCTCTACTACCCCATATATACCGCCAACAGCATCTCTGTATACCCCCTCCCTTCTCCTGTCTGCACCCCCATATACCCCTATGTACCCACTAACAGCACCACTGTATACCCCCACCCTTCTCCTGGCTGCACCCTATGGATAGCATCTCTACATAGCCCCTGCACCCCATAACTGCACCTCTACTACCCCATATATATACCCCCTCCCTTCTCCTTGCTGCACCCCCATATACCCCTATGTACCCACTAACAGCATCTCTGTATACCCCCCTCCCTTCTCCTGGCTGCACCCCCCCCCGTATACCCCTATGTACCCACTAACAGCATCTCTGTATACCTACTGCACCCCTCTATCCCCCCCAACAGCATCTCTTCATACCCCCTGCACCCCATACCTGCACCTCTACTACCCCATATATACCCCCTTCCTTCTCCTGGCTGCACCCCCATATACCCCTATGTACCCACTAACAGCATCTCTGTATACCTACCGCACCCCTCTATCCCCCCCAACAGCATCTCTACATACCCCCTGCACCCCATAACTGCACCTCTACTACCCCATATATACCGCCAACACAACTGCCAGGAGCTGAGGAGGAGGGCGGAGATAGTGTCTCTGAGTGACATCACCTGCATTCCCCCGCCCCTCCACACAACTGCCGGGAGCTGAGGAGGAGGGCGGAGATAGCGTCTCTGAGTGACTTCACCTGCATTCCCCCGCCCCTCCACACAACTGCCGGGAGCTGAGGAGGAGGGCGGAGATAGTGTCTCTGAGTGACGTCACCTGCATTCCCCCGCCCCTCCACACAACTGCCGGGAGCTGAGGAGGAGGGCGCAGGCAGCGTCCCTGAGTGACATCACCTGCATTCCCCGCCCCTCCACACAACTGCCGGGAGCTGAGGAGGAGGGCGGAGATAGTGTCTCTGAGTGACGTCACCTGCATTCCCCCGCCCCTCCACACAACTGCCGGGAGCTAAGGAGGAGGGCGCAGGCAGCGTCTCTGAGTGACATCACCTGCATTCCCCCGCCCCTCCACACAACTGCCGGGAGCTGAGGAGGAGGGCGGAGGCAGCGTCCCTGAGAGAAGTCTCCTGCATTCCCCGCCCCTCCATACAACTGCCGGGAGCTGAGGAGGAGGGCGCAGGCAGCGTCCCTGAGTGACATCACCTGCATTCCCCGCTCCTCCACACAACTGCCGGGAGCTGAGTAGGAGGGCGGAGATAGTGTCTCTGAGTGACGTCACCTGCATTCCCCCGCCCCTCCACACAACTGCCGGGAGCTGAGGAGGAGGGCGCAGGCAGCGTCCCTGAGTGACATCACCTGCATTCCCCCGCCCCTCCACACAACTGCCGGGAGCTGAGGAGGAGGGCGGAGATAGTGTCTCTGAGTGACATCACCTGCATTCCCCCGCCCCTCCACACAACTGCCGGGAGCTGAGGAGGAGGGCGCAGGCAGCGTCCCTGAGTGACGTCTCCTGCATTCCTCGCCCCTCCATACAACTGCCGGGAGCTGAGGAGGAGGGCGGAGATAGTGTCTCTGAGTGACGTCACCTGCATTCCCCCGCCCCTCCACACAACTGCCGGGAGCTGAGGAGGAGGGCGCAGGCAGCGTCCCTGAGTGACATCACCTGCATTCCCCGCCCCTCCACACAACTGCCGGGAGCTGAGAAGGAGGGCGCAGGCAGCGTCCCTGAGTGACATCACCTGCATTCCCCCGCCCCTCCACACAACTGCCGGGAGCTGAGGAGGAGGGCGGAGATAGCGTCTCTGAGTGACATCACCTGCATTCCCCCGCCCCTCCACACAACTGCCGGGAGCTGAGGAGGAGGGCGCAGGCAGCGTCTCTGAGTGACATCACCTGCATTCCCCCGCCCCTCCACACAACTGCCGGGAGCTGAGGAGGAGGGCGCAGGCAGCGTCCCTGAGTGACATCACCTGCATTCCCCCGCCCCTCCACACAACTGCCGGGAGCTGAGGAGGAGGGCGGAGGCAGCGTCCCTGAGTGACGTCTCCTGCATTCCCCGCCCCTCCATACAACTGCCGGGAGCTGAGGAGGAGGGCGGAGATAGCGTCTCTGAGTGACATCACCTGCATTCCCCCGCCCCTCCACACAACTGCCGGGAGCTGAGGAGGAGGGCGGAGGCAGCGTCCCTGAGTGACGTCTCCTGCATTCCCCGCCCCTCCATACAACTGCCGGTAGCTGAGGAGGAGGGCGGAGATAGCGTCTCTGAGTGACATCACCTGCATTCCCCCGCCCCTCCACACAACTGCCGGGAGCTGAGGAGGAGGGCGGAGATAGTGTTTCTCGAGTGACATCACCTGCATTCCCCGCCCCTCCACACAACTGCCGGGAGCTGAGGAGGAGGGCGGAGGCAGCGTCCCCATTTTCCTTGCTGCACCCCCATAAACCCCTATATACCACTATGTACCCACTAACTGCACATCTCTATACCCACTGCACCCCTCTATCCCCCAACAGCATCTCTACCACCACATATGTACCCCTCTATCCCCCAACAGCATCTCTATATACCCCCTGCACCCCTCATCCACACCTCTATCCCCCCAACAGCATATCCACCACCCCATATAACCCCCATATGTACCCTCCTATCCCCCAACAGCACCTCTATATATCCCTTCTCCTGGCTGCACCCCCATAAACCCCTATATACTCACCCGTGGGCGGGTCTGGTGACGGTTTCCCCGTGTGTACAGTGTGCTGGCAGGCTGATAAGGCTCTCCCCGTGGGCGGGTCTGGTGACAGTTTCCCCGTGTGTACAGTGTGCTGGCAGGCTGATAAGGCTCTCCCCGCGGGCGGGTCTGATGACAGTTACCCCGTGTGTACAGTGTGCTGGCAGGCTGATAAGGCTCTCCCCGCGGGTGGGTCTGGTGACAGTTTCCGTGTGTACAGTGTGTCGGCAGGCTGATAAGGCTCTCCCCGCAGGTGGGTCTGGTGGCAGTTTCCCGGTGTGTACAGTGTGCTGGCAGGCTGATAAGGCTCTCCCCGTGGGTGGGTCTGGTGACAGTTTCCGTGTGTACAGTGTGTCTGCAGGCTGATAAGGCTCTCCCCGTGGGCGGGTCTGGTGGCAGTTTCCCGGTGTGTACAGTGTGCTGGCAGGCTGATAAGGCTCTCCCCGCGGGCGGGTCTGGTGACAGTTTCCCCGTGTGTACAGTGTGCTGGCAGGCTGATAAGGCTCTCCCCGCGGGCTGGTCTGGTGACAGTTTCCCAGTGTGTACAGTGTGCTGGCAGGCTGATAAGGCTCTCCCCGCGGGCGGGACTGGTGACAGTTTCCCCGTGTGTACAGTGTGCTGGCAGGCTGATAAGGCTCTCCCCGCGGGCGGGTCTGATGACAGTTTCCCCGTGTGTACAGTGTGCTGGCAGGCTGATAAGGCTCTCCCCGCGGGCGGGTCTGATGACGGTTTCCCCGTGTGTACAGTGTGTCGGCAGGCTGATAAGGCTCTCCCCGCGGGCGGGTCTGGTGACAGTTTCCCCGTGTGTACAGTGTGCTGGCAGGCTGATAAGGCTCACCCCGCGGGCGGGTCTGGTGACAGTTTCCCAGTGTGTACAGTGTGCTGGCAGGCTGATAAGGCTCTCCCCGCGGGCGGGTCTGGTGGCAGTTTCCCTGTGTGTGCAGTGTGTCGGCAGGCTGATAAGGCTCTCCCCGCGGGCGGGTCTGATGACAGTTTCCCTGTGTGTACAGTGTGTCAGCAGGCTGATAAAGCTCTCCCCGCGGGCGGGTCTGGTGACAGTTTCCCCGTGTGTACAGTGTGCTGGCAGGCTGATAAGGCTCCCCCCGCGGGCGGGTCTGATGAGTTTCCCAGTGTGTACAGTGTGCTGGCAGGCTGATAAGGCTCTCCCCTCGGGCGGGTCTGGTGACAGGTTCCCTGTGTGTACAGTGTGCTGGCAGGCTGATAAGGCTCTCCCCGTGGGCGGGTCTGGTGACAGTTTCCCCGTGTGTACAGTGTGTCAGCAGGCTGATAAGACTCTCCCCGCGGGCGGGTCTGGTGACAGTTTCCCAGTGTGTACAGTGTGCTGGCAGGCTGATAAGGCTCTCCCCGCAGGCGGGTCTGGTGACAGTTTCCCAGTGTGTACAGTGTGCTGGCAGGCTGATAAGGCTCTCCCTGTGGGCGGGTCTGATGGCAGTTTCCCTGTGTGTGTATAGTGTGTCGGCAGGCTGATAAGGCTCTCCCCGTGGGCGGATCTGGTGACAGTTTCCCTGTGTGTACAGTGTGCTGGCAGGCTGATAAGGCTCTCCCCGCGGGCGGGTCTGGTGACAGTTTCCCCGTGTGTACAGTGTGGGGGCAGGCTGATAAGGCTCTCCCCGCGGGCGGGTCTGGTGACAGTTTCCCCGTGTGTACAGTGTGTCAGCAGGCTGATAAGGCTCTCCCCGCGGGCGGGTCTGGTGACAGTTTCCCCGTGTGTACAGTGTGCTGGCAGGCTGATAAGGCTCTCCCCGCGGGCGGGACTGGTGACAGTTTCCCCGTGTGTACAGTGTGCTGGCAGGCTGATAAGGCTCTCCCCGCGGGCGGGTCTGGTGACCGGTTCCCCGTGTGTACAGTGTGCTGGCAGGCTGATAAGGCTCTCCCCGCAGGCGGGTCTGGTGACCGTTTCCCCGTGTGTACAGTGTGCTGGCAGGCTGATAAGGCTCTCCCCGCGGGCTGGTCTGGTGACAGTTTCCCCGTGTGTACAGTGTGTCTGCAGGCTGATAAGGCTCTTCCCGCGGGCGGGTCTGGTGACAGTTTCCCTGTGTGTACAGTGTGTCTGCAGGCTGATAAGGCTCTTCCCGTGGGCGGGTCTGATGACAGTTTCCCTGTGTGTACAGTGTGTCAGCAGGCTGATAAGGCTCTCCCCGCGGGCGGGTCTGGTGACAGTTTCCCCGTGTGTACAGTGTGCTGGCAGGCTGATAAGGCTCTCCCCGCGGGCGGGTCTGATGACAGTTACCCCGTGTGTACAGTGTGCTGGCAGGCTGATAAGGCTCTCCCCACGGGCGGGTCTGGTGACAGGTTCCCCGTGTGTACAGTGTGCTGGCAGGCTGATAAGGCTCTCCCCGCGGGCTGGTCTGGTGACAGTTTCCCCGTGTGTACAGTGTGTCTGCAGGCTGATAAGGCTCTTCCCGCGGGCGGGTCTGGTGACAGTTTCCCTGTGTGTACAGTGTGTCTGCAGGCTGATAAGGCTCTTCCCGTGGGCGGGTCTGATGACAGTTTCCCTGTGTGTACAGTGTGTCAGCAGGCTGATAAGGCTCTCCCCGTGGGCGGGTCTGGTGACAGTTTCCCCGTGTGTACAGTGTGCTGGCAGGCTGATAAGGCTCTCCCCGCGGGCGGGTCTGGTGACAGTTTCCCTGTGTGTACAGTGTGCTGGCAGGCTGATAAGGCTCTCCCCACGGGCGGGTCTGGTGACAGGTTCCCCGTGTGTACAGTGTGCTGGCAGGCTGATAAGGCTCTCCCCGCGGGCGGGTCTGGGGACAGTTTCCCCGTGTGTACAGTGTCGGCAGGCTGATAAGGCTCTCCCCGCGGGCGGGTCTGGTGACAGTTTCCCAGTGTGTACAGTGTGCTGGCAGGCTGATAAGGCTCTCCCCGCGGGCGGGACTGGTGACAGTTTCCCAGTGTGTACAGTGTGCTGGCAGGCTGATAAGGCTCTCCCCGCGGGCGGGTCTGGTGACAGTTTCCCAGTGTGTACAGTGTGCTGGCAGGCTGATAAGGCTCTCCCTGTGGGCGGGTCTGATGGCAGTTTCCCTGTGTGTGTATAGTGTGTCGGCAGGCTGATAAGGCTCTCCCCGTGGGCGGGTCTGATGACGGTTTCCCCGTGTGTACAGTGTGCTGGCAGGCTGATAAGGCTCTCCCCGCGGGCGGGTCTGGTGACAGTTTCCCCGTGTGTACAGTGTGCTGGCAGGCTGATAAGGCTCTCCCCGCGGGCGGGTCTGATGACGGTTTCCCCGTGTGTACAGTGTGCTGGCAGGCTGATAAGGCTCTCCCCGCGGGCGGGTCTGGTGACAGTTTTTCCCCGTGTGTACAGTGTGTCGGCAGGCTGATAAGGCTCTCCCCGCGGGCGGGTCTGGTGACAGTTTCCCAGTGTGTACAGTGTGCTGGCAGGCTGATAAGGCTCTCCCCGCGGGCGGGTCTAGTGACAGTTTCCCAGTGTGTACAGTGTGCTGGCAGGCTGATAAGGCTCTCCCTGTGGGCGGGTCTGATGGCAGTTTCCCTGTGTGTATAGTGTGTCAGCAGGCTGATAAGGCTCTCCCCGCAGGCGGGTCTGGTGACAGTTTCCCCGTGTGTACAGTGTGCTGGCAGGCTGATAAGGTTCTCCCCGCGGGCGGGTCTGATGATAGTTTCCCTGTGTGTACATACAGTGTGCTGGCAGGCTGATAAGGCTCTCCCCGCAGGCGGGTCGGGTGACAGTTTCCCCGTGTGTACAGTGTGCTGGCAGGCTGATAAGGCTCTCCCCGCGGGCGGGTCTGGTGACAGTTTCCCCGTGTGTACAGTGTGCTGGCAGGCTGATAAGGCTCTCCCCGCGGGCGGGTCTGGTGATGGTTTCCCCGTGTGTACAGTGTGTCTGCAGGCTGATAAGGCTCTCCCCGTGGGCGGATCTGGTGACAGTTTCCCCGTGTGTACAGTGTGTCAGCAGGCTGATAAGGCTCTCCCCGCGGGTGGGTCTGGTGACAGTTTCCCTGTGTGTACAGTGTGCTGGCAGGCTGATAAGGCTCTCCCCTGTGGGCGGGTCTGGTGACAGTTTCCCCGTGTGTACAGTGTGCTGGCAGGCTGAAAAGGCTCTCCCCGCGGGCGGGTCTGGTGACAGTTTCCTTGTGTGTACAGTGTGCTGGCAGGCTGATAAGGCTCACCCCGCGGGCGGGTCTGGTGACAGTTTCCCCGTGTGTACAGTGTCGGCAGGCTGATAAGGCTCTCCCCGTGGGCGGGTCTGGGGACAGTTTCCCCGAGTGTACAGTGTGCTGGCAGGCTGATAAGGCTCTCCCCGTGGGCGGGTCTGGTGACAGTTTCCCCGTGTGTACAGTGTGCTGGCAGGCTGATAAGGCTCTCCCCGCGGGCGGGTCTGATGACAGTTTCCCCGTGTGTACAGTGTGTCAGCAGGCTTATAAGGCTCTCCCCGCAGGCGGGTCTGGTGATGGTTTCCCCGTGTGTACAGTGTGTCAGCAGGCTGATAAGGCTCTCCCCGTGGGCGGGTCTGGTGACAGTTTCCCCGTGTGTACAGTGTGCTGGCAGGCTGATAAGGCTCTCCCCGCGGGCGGGTCTGGTGACAGTTTCCCCGTGTGTACAGTGTGTCAGCAGGCTGATAAGGCTCTCCCTGCGGGCGGGTCTGGTGACAGTTTCCCTGTGTGTACAGTGTGCTGGCAGGCTGATAAGGCTCTCCCCGCGGGCGGGTCTGGTGACAGTTTCCCCGTGTGTACAGTGTGTCAGCAGGCTGATAAGGCTCTCCCTGCGGGCGGGTCTGGTGACAGTTTCCCTGTGTGTACAGTGTGCTGGCAGGCTGATAAGGCTCTCCCCGCGGGCGGGTCTGGTGACAGTTTCCCCGTGTGTACAGTGTGTCAGCAGGCTTATAAGGCTCTCCCCGCAGGCGGGTCTGGTGATGGTTTCCCCGTGTGTACAGTGTGTCAGCAGGCTGATAAGGCTCTCCCCGCGGGCGGGTCTGGTGACAGTTTCCCCGTGTGTACAGTGTGCTGGCAGGCTGATAAGGCTCTCCCCGCGGGCGGGTCTGGTGACAGTTTCCCCGTGTGTACAGTGTGTCAGCAGGCTGATAAGGCTCTCCCTGCGGGCGGGTCTGGTGACAGTTTCCCTGTGTGTACAGTGTGCTGGCAGGCTGATAAGGCTCTCCCCGCGGGCGGGTCTGGTGACAGTTTCCCCGTGTGTACAGTGTGTCAGCAGGCTTATAAGGCTCTCCCCGCAGGCGGGTCTGGTGATGGTTTCCCCGTGTGTACAGTGTGTCAGCAGGCTGATAAGGCTCTCCCCGCGGGCGGGTCTGGTGACAGTTTCCCCGTGTGTACAGTGTGCTGGCAGGCTGATAAGGCTCTCCCCGCGGGCGGGTCTGGTGACAGTTTCCCTGTGTGTACAGTGTGCTGGCAGGCTGATAAGGCTCTCCCCGCGGGCGGGACTGGTGACAGTTTCCCCGTGTGTACAGTGTGCTGGCAGGCTGATAAGGCTCTCCCCGCGGGCGGGTCTGGTGACAGTTTCCCCGTGTGTACAGTGTGCTGGCAGGCTGATAAGGCTCTCCCCGCAGGCGGGTCTGGTGACCGTTTCCCCGTGTGTACAGTGTGCTGGCAGGGTGAGAAGGCTCTCCCCGTGGGCAGGCGTGTGTACGTAGCTGAACACCAAGTATCCGACTATCACCCCCTTCTGTTTCCTGTTAATATAAATTTGTTTTCTCCAGAGCAGATAACCAACAATCACCAGTCACCCCATCATTGCAGATTCCTCCCATCAGCTGCAGCAGCATGGAGCAGCCCTCTCTGGACACCATGCTGGACCTTCACAGGTGAGGGGGAGGGGGCAATGCTGGACATACACAGGTGAAGGAGGGGCAGTGCTGGACCTATACAAGTTCGGAGGGGAAAATGCTGAACCTACACAGGTGGGGGTGGGGGAGAGGGGGCAATGCTGCACCTATACAAGTCTGGGGGGGGAGGAGGAGGAGGAGGAAATGCTGCACCTACACAGATGAGGGGGGGGGGCAATGCTGGACATACAGAGGTGGGGAGGACAATTTTGGACATGCACACATGAGGGGGGACACGCAATGCTGTTCTGATTTGTGTTGAATATAGGAATAAGATTTCTGTATTACTTTTTTTCAGGTTTTCGTCTGATCCACTGAATTGGCTCCTCCTCTTCCTGTACACCCCAGTTGGTTTGTGCCTCTTCCTGCTCCGTCTCTTTATTGGTGCACATGTGTTTTTAGTGAGCAGCGTTCTGCCTGACTCCTCCCTGCGCAGGTGAGTGGTAGCAGGGAAAATTTGTATCCCCGCTGCTGGGAGTTATTCTGCCCCTCCCTGACAGGACCATCTCATACCCCCAGACTGGTGACTCCATACATTGTGCTTTCTCACGCCATAATGATGTCATATTACCTGTTCCATCCTCAGACTCCGGTGGGGGTGTAGCTGATGAAAGCTAGCTCTTCCTCGGGGGTGTAGCATATGACAGCTAGCTCTTCCTCGGAGGTGTAGCAGATAAATGCTAGCTGTTCCTCGGGAGTGTAGCTGATGAAAGCTAGCTATTTCTCGGGGATGTAGCTGATGAAAGGCAGCTGTTTCTCGGGGGTGTAGCAGATGAAAGCTAGCTCTTCCTCAGGGGTGTAGCATATGAAAGCTACCTTTCCCTTGGGAGTGTAGCTGATGAAAGCTAGCTATTTCTCGGGGATGTAGCTGATGAAAGGCTGCTGTTTCTCGGGGGTGTAGCAGATGAAACCTAGCTCTTCCTCGGGGGTTTAGCATATGAAAGCTAGCTGTTCCTTCTGGGGTGTAGCAGATGAAAGCTAGCTGTTCCACGGGGTTGTAGTGGATGAAAGCTAGCTGATCCTCGGGGGTGTGGCACATGAAAGCTAGCTGATCCTCGGGGGTGTGGCGGATGAAAGCTAGCTGATCCTCGGGGGTGTGGCGGATGAAAGCTAGCTGATCCTCGGGGGTGTGGCGGATGAAAGCTAGCTGATCCTCGGGGGTGTGGCGGATGAAAGCTAGCTGTTCCTCGAGGGTGTAGCGGATGAAAGCTAGCTGTTCCTCGGGGGTGTAGCGGATGAAAGCTAGCTGTTCCTCGGGGGTGTAGCGGATGAAAGCTAGCTGTTCCTCGGGGGTGTAGCGGATGAAAGCTAGCTGATCCTCGGGGGAGTAGCTGATGAAAGCTAGCTGTTCCTTCTGTGGTGTAGCATATGAAAGCTAGCTGTTCCCCGGGGGTGTAGCGGATTAAAGCTAGCATTTCCTCGGTGGTGTGGCAGATGAAAGCTAGCTGTTCCTTGAGGGTGTAGCGGATGAAAGCTAGCTGATCCTTGGGGGTGTGGCGGATGAAAGCTAGCGGTTCCTCGGGGGTGTGGTGGATGAAAGCTAGCGGTTCCTCGGGGGTGTGGTGGATGAAAGCTAGCGGTTCCTCGGGGGTGTGGTGGATGAAAGCTAGCGGATCCTGGGGGGTGTGGCGGATGAAAGCTAGCGGATCCTCGGGGGGGTGTGGCGGATGAAAGCTAGCGGATCCTCGGGGGGGTGTGGCGGATGAAAGCTAGCGGATCCTCGGGGGGTGTGGCGGATGAAAGCTAGCGGATCCTCGGGGGGGTGTGGCGGATGAAAGCTAGCGGATCCTCGGGGGGGGGGTGTGGCGGATGAAAGCTAGCGGATCCTCGGGGGGGGGTGTGGCGGATGAAAGCTAGCGGATCCTCGGGGGGGGGTGTGGCGGATGAAAGCTAGCGGATCCTCGGGGGGGGGTGTGGCGGATGAAAGCTAGCGGATCCTCGGGGGGGGTGTGGCGGATGAAAGCTAGCGGTTCCTCGGGGGGGGTGTGGCGGATGAAAGCTAGCGGTTCCTCGGGGGGTGTGGCGGATGAAAGCTAGCGGTTCCTCGGGGGGTGTGGCGGATCAAAGCTAGCGGTTCCTCGGGGGGTGTGGCGGATGAAAGCTAGCGGTTCCTCGGGGGGCGTGGCGGATGAAAGCTAGCGGTTCCTCGGGGGCGTGGCGGATGAAAGCTAGCTGTTCCTCGGGGGGGAGGGTGGGTGCGGATGAAAGCTAGCTGTTCTTCGGGGGAGTGGCGGATGAAAGCTAGCTGTTTCTCGGGGGAGTGGCGGATGAAAGCTAGCTGTTCCTCGGGGGGGTGGAGTGGATAAAAGCTAGCTGTTCCTCGGGGGCGTAGCGGATGAAAGCTAGCTGTTCTTCGGGGGGGGGGAGCGGACAAAAGCTAGCTGTTCCTCGGGGGTGTAGCGGTCGAAAGCTAGCTGTTCCTCGGGGGTGTGGTGGATGAAAGCTAGCTGTTCCTCGGGAGGGTAGCGGATGAAAGGTAGCTGTTCCTCGGGGGCGTAGCGGATGAAAGCTAGCTGTTCCTCGGGGGGGGGGGGGGGGGGGAATAGCGGATGAAAGCCAACTTTTCCTCGGGGGGGGGGGGGGGGGGGTAGCGGATGAAAGCCAGCTGTTCCTCGGGGGGGTAGCGGATGAAAGCTAGCTGTTCCTCGGGGGGTTAGCGGATGAAAGCTAGCTGTTCGTCGGAGGTGTAGCGGATGAAAGCTAGCTGTTCCTCGGGGGTGTAGCTGATGAAAGCTAGCTGTTCCTCGGGGTGGGGGGTAGCGGATGAAAGCTAGCTGTTCCTCGGGGGGGGGGGGGGGGGTAGCGGATGAAAGCTAGCTGTTCCTCGGGGGGGGGGACGGAGGCTGTGGGCTTCAGCGAATGAAAGCCAGCTGTTCCTCGGGGGGCAGCGGATGAAAACTAGCTGTTCCTTGGGGGGGGGGGGGTAGCGGATGAAAGCTAGCTGTTCCTCGGGGGGGGGGTGGCGGATGAAAGCTAGCTGTTTCTCGGGGGGCTAGCGGATGAAAGCTAGCTGTTTCTCGGGGGTGTAGCGGATGAAAGCTAGCTGTTTCTCGGGGGTGTAGCGGATGAAAGCTAGCTGTTCCTCGGGGGTGTAGCGGATGAAAGCTAGCTGTTTCTCGGGGGTGTAGCGGATGAAAGCTAGCTGTTTCTCGGGGGTGTAGCGGATGAAAGCTAGCTGTTTCTCGGGGGTGTAGCGGATGAAAGCTAGCTGTTTCTCGGGGGTGTAGCGGATGAAAGCTAGCTGTTTCTCGGGGGTGTAGCGGATGAAAGCTAGCTGTTTCTCGGGGGTGTAGCGGATGAAAGCTAGCTGTTTCTCGGGGGTGTAGCGGATGAAAGCTAGCTGTTTCTCGGGGGTGTAGCGGATGAAAGCTAGCTGTTTCTCGGGGGTGTAGCGGATGAAAGCTAGCTGTTCCTCGGGGGTGTAGCGGATGAAAGCTAGCTGTTCCTCGGGGGTGTAGCGGATGAAAGCTAGCTGTTCCTCGGGGGTTAGCGGATGAAAGCTAGCTGTTCCTCGGGGGGTTAGCGGATGAAAGCTAGCTGTTCCTCGGAGGTGTAGCGGATGAAAGCTAGCTGTTCCTCGGGGGTGTAGCTGATGAAAGCTAGCTGTTCCTCGGGGAGGGGGGTAGCGGATGAAAGCTAGCTGTTCCTCGGGGGGGGGGGGGGGGGGTAGCGGATGAAAGCTAGCTGTTCCTCGGGGGGGGGGGGGGGGGTAGCGGATGAAAGCTAGCTGTTCCGGGGGGGGGGGGACGGAGGCTGTGGGCTTCAGCGAATGAAAGCCAGCTGTTCCTCGGGGGGCAGCGGATGAAAACTAGCTGTTCCTTGGGGGGGGGTAGCGGATGAAAGCTAGCTGTTCCTCGGGGGGGGGGGGGGGGTGGCGGATGAAAGCTAGCTGTTTCTCGGGGGGCTAGCGGATGAAAGCTAGCTGTTTCTCGGGGGTGTAGCGGATGAAAGCTAGCTGTTTCTCGGGGGTGTAGCGGATGAAAGCTAGCTGTTTCTCGGGGGTGTAGCGGATGAAAGCTAGCTGTTTCTCGGGGGTGTAGCGGATGAAAGCTAGCTGTTTCTCGGGGGTGTAGCGGATGAAAGCTAGCTGTTCCTCGGGGGAGTAGCGGATGAAAGCTAGCTGTTCCTCGGGGGTGTAGCGGATGAAAGCTAGCTGTTCCTCGGGGGTGTAGCGGATGAAAGCTAGCTGTTCCCCGGGGGTGTAGCGGATGAAAGCTAGCTGTTTCTCGGGGGTGTAGCGGATGAAAGCTAGCTGTTTCTCGGGGGTGTAGCGGATGAAAGCTAGCTGTTCCTCGGGGGAGTAGCGGATGAAAGCTAGCTGTTTCTTGGGGGTGTAGCGGATGAAAGCTAGCTGTTCCTTGGGGGTGTAGCGGATGAAAGCTAGCTGTTCCTCGGGGGAGTAGCGGATGAAAGCTAGCTGTTCCTCGGGGGTGTAGCGGATGAAAGCTAGCTGTTCCTCGGGGGTGTAGCGGATGAAAGCTAGCTGTTCCTCGGGGGTGTAGCGGATGAAAGCTGGCTGTTCCTCGGGGGTTAGCGGATGAAAGCTAGCTGTTCCTCGGGGGGTTAGCGGATGAAAGCTAGCTGTTCCTCGGAGGTGTAGCGGATGAAAGCTAGCTGTTCCTCGGAGGTGTAGCGGATGAAAGCTAGCTGTTCCTCGGGGGTGTAGCTGATGAAAGCTAGCTGTTCCTCGGGGAGGGGGGTAGCGGATGAAAGCTAGCTGTTCCTCGGGGGGGGGGGGGGGGGGTAGCGGATGAAAGCTAGCTGTTCCGGGGGGGGGGGGGACGGAGGCTGTGGGCTTCGGCGAATGAAAGCCAGCTGTTCCTCGGGGGGCAGCGGATGAAAACTAGCTGTTCCTTGGGGGGGGGGGGTGGCGGATGAAAGCTAGCTGTTTCTCGGGGGGCTAGCGGATGAAAGCTAGCTGTTTCTCGGGGGTGTAGCGGATGAAAGCTAGCTGTTTCTCGGGGGTGTAGCGGATGAAAGCTAGCTGTTTCTTGGGGGTGTAGCGGATGAAAGCTAGCTGTTCCTCGGGGGAGTAGCGGATGAAAGCTAGCTGTTCCTCGGGGGTGTAGCGGATGAAAGCTAGCTGTTCCTCGGGGGTGTAGCGGGTGAAAGCTAGCTGTTCCCCGGGGGTGTAGCGGATGAAAGCTAGCTGTTCCTCGGGGGAGTAGCGGATGAAAGCTAGCTGTTCCTCGGTGGTGAAGCGGATGAAAGCTTGCTGTTCCCCGGGGGTGTAGCGGATGAAAGCTAGCTGTTCCTCGGGGAAGTAGCGGATGAAAACTGGCTGTTCCTCGGGGGAGTAGCTGATGAAAGCTAGCTGTTCCTCGGTGGTGAAGCGGATGAAAGCTAGCTGTTCCTCGGTGGTGAAGCGGATGAAAGCTAGCTGTTCCTCGGGAGTAGCTGATGAAAGCTAGCTGTTCCTCGGTGAAGGGGATGAAAGCTAGCTGTTCCTCGGGGGTGTAGCGGATGAAAGCTAGCTGTTCCTCGGTGGTGAAGCGGATGAAAGCTAGCTGTTCCTCGGGGGTGTAGCAGCTGCAATCTTTCTAGGAGGTGTGGCAGCTGAAATCTGGCTCTTCCTGATGGGTGTGGCTTTGTTGTTCCCTCCAGGCTTCTCATTCGTGTTATGAGCTCTGTTCTTGGTGTGGTCGTGAGTGAGAGTGAGCAGCGTGACCCCACCGCCCGGATCTACATTTCCAACCACAGAACTCATTTTGACCATAACATCCTTGGCCTCCTCGTCCCCTGCAGCACGGTGAGTGTCCCCGGCGTACGTAGCTAGAGTGCCCAGCTCCTCCTGTGATGACTGTGACTCCTCCTGCTCCTCCTACCTCTGTGACTCCTCCTGCCTCTGTGATGACTGTGACACCTTCTGCTCCTCCTGCCTCTGTGACACCCTCCTGCTTGTCCTGCCTCTGTGATCACTGTGACACCTTCTGCTTCTCCTGCCTCTGTGACTCCTGCCTCTGTGACTCCTCCTGCCTCTGTGACACCCTCCTGCTTCTCCTGCCTCTGTGACTCCTCCTGCCTCTGTGACACCCTCCTGCTCCTCCTGCCTCTGTGATCACTGTGACACCTGCTTCTCCTGCTTCTGTGATGACTGTGACACCTTCTGCTTCTCCTGCCTCTGTGACACCCTCCTGCTTCTCCTGCCTCTGTGATGACTGTGACACCTCCTGCTCCTCCTGCCTCTGTGATGACTGTGACGCCTCCTGCTCCTCCTGCCTCTGTGATGACTGACACCTCCTGCCTCTGTGATGACTGACACCTCCTGCCTCTGTGATGACTGTGACACCTCCTGCTCCTCCTGCCTCTGTGATGACTGACACCTCCTGCTCCTCCTGCCTCTGTGATGACTGTGACACCTCCTGCTCCTCCTGCCTCTGTGATGACTGTGACACCTTCTGCTTCTCCTGCCTCTGTGATGACTGTGACTCCTCCTGCCTCTGTGATGACTGTGACCCCCTCCTGCTCCTCCTACCTCTGTGATGACTGTGACCCCCTCCTGCTCCTCCTGCCTCTGTGATGACTGTGACTCCTCCTGCCTCTGTGATGACTGTGACACCTCCTGCTCCTCCTGCCTCTGTGATGACTGTGACACCTCCTGCTCCTCCTGCCTCTGTGATGACTGTGACACCTCCTGCTCCTCCTGCCTCTGTGATGACTGACACCTCCTGCTCCTCCTGCCTCTGTGATGACTGTGACCCCCTCCTGCTCCTCCTACCTCTGTGATGACTGTGACTCCTCCTGCCTCTGTGATGACTGTGACACCTCCTGCTCCTCCTGCCTCTGTGATGACTGACACCTCCTGCTCCTCCTGCCTCTGTGATGACTGTGACACCTCCTGCTCCTCCTGCCTCTGTGATGACTGACACCTCCTGCTTCTCCTGCCTCTGTGATGACTGTGACTCCCTCCTGCTCCTCCTACCTCTGTGATGACTGTGACACCTTCTACTTCTCCTGCCTCTGTGATGACTGTGACACCTTCTGCTTCTCCTGCCTCTGTGATGACTGACACTTTCTGCTTCTCCTGCCTCTGTGATGACTGTGACCCCCTCCTGCTCCTCCTACCTCTGTGATGACTGTGACTCCTCCTGCCTCTGTGATGACTGTGACACCTCCTGCTCCTCCTGCCTCTGTGATGACTGTGACACCTCCTGCTCCTCCTGCCTCTGTGATGACTGTGACACCTCCTGCTCCTCCTGCATCTGTGATGACTGACACCTCCTGCTCCTCCTGCCTCTGTGATGACTGTGACACCTCCTGCTCCTCCTGCCTCTGTGATGACTGTGACACCTTCTACTTCTCCTGCCTCTGTGATGATTGTGACCCCCTCCTGCTCCTCCTACCTCTGTGATGACTGTGACTTCTCCTGCCTCTGTGATGACTGTGACACCTCCTGCTCCTCCTGCCTCTGTGATGACTGACACCTCCTGCTCCTCCTGCCTCTGTGATGACTGTGACACCTCCTGCTCCTCCTGCCTCTGTGATGACTGTGACACCTCTTGCTCCTCCTGCCTCTGTGATGACTGTGACACCTTCTGCACCTCCTGCCTCTGTGATGACTGTGACACCTCCTGCTCCTCCTGCCTCTGTGATGACTGTGACACCTCCTGCTCCTCCTGCCTCTGTGATGACTGTGACACCTTCTGCACCTCCTGCCTCTGTGATGACTGTGACCCCCTCCTGCTCCTCCTACCTCTGCGAGGACTTTGAGGCCTCCTGCACCTCCTGCCTCTGTGATGACTGTGACACCTTCTGCTTCTCCTGCCTCTGTGATGACTGTGACCCCTCCTGCTCCTCCTCCCTCTGTGACACCTTCTGCTTTTCCTGCCTCTGTGACACCACCTGCTCCTCCTGCCTCTGTGATGACTGTGACACCTCCTGCTCCTCCTGCCTCTGTGATGACTGTGACACCTCCTGCTCCTCCTGCCTCTGTGATGACTGTGACACCTTCTGCTTCTCCTGCCTCTGTGATGACTGTGACCCCTGCTGCTCCTCCTCCCTCTGTGACACCTTCTGCTTTTCCTGCCTCTGTGACTCCTCCTGCTCCTCCTGCCTCTGTGATGACTGTGACACCTCCTGCTCCTCCTGCCTCTGTGATGACTGTGACCCCCTCCTGCTCCTCCTACCTCTGTGAGGACTTTGACGCCTCCTGCTCCTCCTGCCTCTGTGAGGATTGTGACACCTCCTGCTCCACCTACCTCTGTGATGACTGTGACACCTTCTGCACCTCCTGCCTCTGTGATGACTGTGACACCTCCTGCTCCTCCTCCCTCTGTGATGACTGTGACACCTCCTGCTCCTCCTGCCTCTGTGATGACTGTGACACCTCCTGCTCCTCCTCTCTCTGTGATGACTGACACCTTCTGCTTCTCCTGCCTCTGTGATGACTGACACCTCCTGCTCCTCTTGCCTCTGTGATGACTGACACCTCCTGCTCCTCTTGCCTCTGTGATGACTGTGACCCCTCCTGCTCCTCCTCCCTCTGTGACACCTTCTGCTTTTCCTGCCTCTGTGACACCTCCTGCTCCTCCTGCCTCTGTGATGACTGACACCTTCTGCTTCTCCTGCCTCTGTGATGACTGTGACCCCCTCCTGCTCCTCCTACCTCTGTGATGACTGTGACACCTTCTGCACCTCCTGCCTCTGTGATGACTGTGACACCTCCTGCTCCTCCTGCCTCTGTGATGACTGTGACACCTCCTGCTCCTCCTGCCTCTGTGATGACTGTGACACCTCCTGCTCCTCCTGCCTCTGTGATGACTGTGACACCTCCTGCTCCTCCTCTCTCTGTGATGACTGACACCTCCTGCTCCTCTTGCCTCTGTGATGACTGACACCTCCTGCTCCTCTTGCCTCTGTGATGACTGACACCTCCTGCTCCTCTTGCCTCTGTGATGACTGTGACACCTCCTGCTCCTCCTCCCTCTGTGACACCTTCTGCTTTTCCTGCCTCTGTGACACCTCCTGCTCCTCCTGCCTCTGTGATGACTGACACCTTCTGCTTCTCCTGCCTCTGTGATGACTGTGACCCCCTCCTGCTCCTCCTACCTCTGTGATGACTGTGACACCTTCTGCACCTCCTGCCTCTGTGACTCCTCCTGCCTCTGTGACACCCTCCTGCTTCTCCTGCCTCTGTGACACCTCCTGCTCCTCCTGCCTCTGTGATGACTGTGACACCTCCTGCTCCTCCTCTCTCTGTGATGACTGACACCTCCTGCTCCTCTTGCCTCTGTGATGACTGACACTTCCTGCTCCTCTTGCCTCTGTGATGACTGTGACACCTCCTGCTCCTCCTCCCTCTGTGACACCTTCTGCTTTTCCTGCCTCTGTGACACCTCCTGCTCCTCCTGCCTCTGTGATGACTGACACCTTCTGCTTCTCCTGCCTCTGTGATGACTGTGACCCCCTCCTGCTCCTCCTACCTCTGTGATGACTGTGACACCTTCTGCACCTCCTGCCTCTGTGACTCCTCCTGCCTCTGTGACACCCTCCTGCTTCTCCTGCCTCTGTGACACCTCCTGCTCCTCCTGCCTCTGTGATGACTGTGACACCTCCTGCTCCTCCTCTCTCTGTGATGACTGACACCTCCTGCTCCTCTTGCCTCTGTGATGACTGACACTTCCTGCTCCTCTTGCCTCTGTGATGACTGTGACACCTCCTGCTCCTCCTCCCTCTGTGACACCTTCTGCTTTTCCTGCCTCTGTGACACCTCCTGCTCCTCCTGCCTCTGTGATGACTGACACCTTCTGCTTCTCCTGCCTCTGTGATGACTGTGACCCCCTCCTGCTTCTCCTGCCTCTGTGATGACTGTGACACCTCCTGCTTCTCCTGCCTCTGTGACACCTCCTGCTCCTCCTGCCTCTGTGATGACTGTGACACCTCCTGCTCCTCCTGCCTCTGTGACACCTCCTGCTCCTCCTGCCTCTGTGATGACTGTGACCCCTCCTGCTCCTCCTCCCTCTGTGACACCTCCTGCTCCTCCTCCCTCTGTGATGACTGTGACCCCTCCTGCTCCTCCTCCCTCTGTGACACCTTCTGCTTTTCCTGCCTCTGTGACACCTCCTGCACCTCCTGCCTCTGTGATGACTGTGTTCATTTTTCTGCCTGTGTCACATGTGTATGTCCGCTAAAAGGAAGCTGTTACCTTGAGTTGCAGCTTGGGGCAAGGAAATGGCTCATTGGGCCACTAGCAGTCACCTTTGATCTGCTGTCTCAGATGTGATTGTCTGTGAAACTACATTTGCATTAAGTTCCTGGGGTAGCAGGGAACTGCTAATTAGACAGCCCATTGTCCCAGTATACAAACCAAGACTACCAGAGTCTGGGGGCAGTGGAAGCTAACACAGGAATGCTTGAAATTTACATATGACAGCCTACTGGAAGTGGGTGAAGAGTTTTGAAGTCCTTTTGATACAATTTTTACATGTGGAAATTAGAGCTATGGAAGGGTTTTGAAATCTCTGAAAGATCAAAAACGAACACAGGAAAGCCTTGAAATTCACATATCACAGCTAGCGCAGATGTGACAAGGGGCTCGGCAGACCGTGATGTCAATCTGGGAAATTGCGTTAGTTTTGGGGATGGAACATTAAATGCCCTAGGCCACCACGCGGACTATCTCAGCCTGGGACAGTCACAGATCATCTTCTCTTGGAGGTAGCGCGCTATGAGATTTCAAAACCCTTCCATAGCTCTAATTTCCACATGTAAAAATTGTATCAAAAGGACTTCAAAACTCTTCACCCACTTCCAGCTAGGGATGATCCCGAGCGAATCGGAAACGGCGTTCTCCCGCCAGCCACGTTCTAACCTACGCTGGTAACGTTATTTATTTCCCTTTTATATTTGCAACTTGTCTTGTTTTGTATCCTTGTAACTTTTATTTTGTAACATTTTACTTTGGTTTTGTAAATCTTTTGTATATATTATTTTCTGCATTGTTCCACTTTTTTCCTGGAATATTAAATCGTTATTTAATAAGTTTGACTTCTGTTGTACTAAACTAACACTCATAGCCTAGAAGGAGAGACTGCAGTGTAGCTTGCATTACAAGTCAGTGCCTGATGGTGCCGTGCTACTGTACGATTGTACTGTGTGTGTGTGGCGTTCCCGTATTCGGCCTAAAGCGCAAAGCTGACCTGAATACGAAAACGCAGATTGCGTGCAGATTACTCGACAGCAGAGTGGAAGTGTCTAGCGGCAGCTAGTGGTGGCAGTGAGAAGTGTTCTGAGGGGTCACAGCCTTGTTGTAGCTTGAATAAGGCTGCTCCCCGCTTGATCTGGTCAAACCCGCAGTCGGGAACCGTATACGCAGGCGTGCCGCGGAGCCGGTTCCTGACACCCACTCCTGCTCCTCCTGTCTCTGTGATGACTGTGACCCCCCTCCTGCTCCTCCTGCCTCTGTGATGACTGTTACCCCCTCCTGCCTCTGTGACACCTCCTGCTCCTCCTGCCTCTGTGACACCTCCTGCTCCTCCTGTCTCTGTGATGACTGTGACCCCCTCCTGCCTCTGTGACCCCCTCCTGCCTCTGTGACCCCCTCCTGCTCCTCCTGCCTCTGTGACCCCCTCCTTCTCCTCCTGCCTCTGTGACCCCCTCCTTCTCCTCCTGCCTCTGTGACCCCCTCCTGCTCCTCCTGCCTCTGTGAGGACTGTGACCCCCTCCTGCTCCTCCTGCCTCTGTGAGGACTGTGACCCCCTCCGGCTCCTCCTGCCTCTGTGATGACTGTGACGACACCTGCTCCTCCTGTCTCTGTGACACCTCCGGCTCCTCCTGTCTCTGTGACACCTCCGGCTCCTCCTGTCTCTGTGACACCTCCTGCTCCTCCTGTCTCTGTGATGACTGTGACCCCCTCCTGCTCCTCCTGCCTCTGTGACCCCCTCCTGCTCCTCCTGCCTCTGTGACCCCCTCCTGCTCCTCCTGCCTCTGTGACCCCCTCCTGCTCCTCCTGCCTCTGTGACCTCCTTTTGCCTCTGTGACCTCCTCCTGCCTCTGTGACCCCCTCCTGCTCTTCCTACCTCTGTGATGACTGTGACCCCCTCCTTCTCCTCCTACCTCTGTGAGGACTGTGACCCCCTCCTGCTCCTCCTGCCTCTGTGAGGACTGTGACCCCCTCCTGCCTCTGTGAGGACTGTGACCCCCTCCTGCCTCTGTGAGGACTGTGACCCCCTCCTGCTCCTCCTGTCTCTGTGAGGACTGTGACACCTCCTGCTCCTCCTGTCTCTGTGATGACTGTGACCCCTCCTGCTCCTCCTCCCTCTGTGACACCTTCTGCTTTTCCTGCCTCTGTGACACCTCCTGCTCCTCCTGCCTCTGTGATGACTGTGACCCCTCCTGCTCCTCCTGCCTCTGTGATGACTGTGACACCTCCTGCTCCTCCTGCCTCTGTGATGACTGTGTTCATTTTTCTGCCTGTGTCACATGTGTATGTCCGCTAAAAGGAAGCTGTTACCTTGAGTTGCAGCTTGGGGCAAGGAAATGGCTCATTGGGCCACTAGCAGTCACCTTTGATCTGCTGTCTCAGATGTGATTGTCTGTGAAACTACATTTGCATTAAGTTCCTGGGGTAGCAGGGAACTGCTAATTAGACAGCCCATTGTCCCAGTATACAAACCAAGACTACCAGAGTCTGGGGGCAGTGGAAGCTAACACAGGAATGCTTGAAATTTACATATGACAGCCTACTGGAAGTGGGTGAAGAGTTTTGAAGTCCTTTTGATACAATTTTTACATGTGGAAATTAGAGCTATGGAAGGGTTTTGAAATCTCTGAAAGATCAAAAACGAACACAGGAAAGCCTTGAAATTCACATATCACAGCTAGCGCAGATGTGACAAGGGGCTCGGCAGACCGTGATGTCAATCTGGGAAATTGCGTTAGTTTTGGGGATGGAACATTAAATGCCCTAGGCCACCACGCGGACTATCTCAGCCTGGGACAGTCACAGATCATCTTCTCTTGGAGGTAGCGCGCTATGAGATTTCAAAACCCTTCCATAGCTCTAATTTCCACATGTAAAAATTGTATCAAAAGGACTTCAAAACTCTTCACCCACTTCCAGCTAGGGATGATCCCGAGCGAATCGGAAACGGCGTTCTCCCGCCAGCCACGTTCTAACCTACGCTGGTAACGTTATTTATTTCCCTTTTATATTTGCAACTTGTCTTGTTTTGTATCCTTGTAACTTTTATTTTGTAACATTTTACTTTGGTTTTGTAAATCTTTTGTATATATTATTTTCTGCATTGTTCCACTTTTTTCCTGGAATATTAAATCGTTATTTAATAAGTTTGACTTCTGCTGTACTAAACTAACACTCATAGCCTAGAAGGAGAGACTGCAGTGTAGCTTGCATTACAAGTCAGTGCCTGATTGGGCCGTGCTACTGTACGATTGTACTGTGTGTGTGTGGCGTTCCCGTATTCGGCCTAAAGCGCAAAGCTGACCTGAATACGAAAACGCAGATTGCGTGCAGATTACTCGACAGCAGAGTGGAAGTGTCTAGCGGCAGCTAGTGGTGGCAGTGAGAAGTGTTCTGAGGGGTCACAGCCTTGTTGTAGCTTGAATAAGGCTGCTCCCCGCTTGATCTGGTCAAACCCGCAGTCGGGAACCGTATACGCAGGCGTGCCGCGGAGCCGGTTCCTGACACCCACTCCTGCTCCTCCTGTCTCTGTGATGACTGTGACCCCCCTCCTGCTCCTCCTGCCTCTGTGATGACTGTTACCCCCTCCTGCCTCTGTGACACCTCCTGCTCCTCCTGCCTCTGTGACACCTCCTGCTCCTCCTGTCTCTGTGATGACTGTGACCCCCTCCTGCCTCTGTGACCCCCTCCTGCCTCTGTGACCCCCTCCTGCTCCTCCTGCCTCTGTGACCCCCTCCTTCTCCTCCTGCCTCTGTGACCCCCTCCTGCTCCTCCTGCCTCTGTGAGGACTGTGACCCCCTCCTGCTCCTCCTGCCTCTGTGAGGACTGTGACCCCCTCCGGCTCCTCCTGCCTCTGTGATGACTGTGACGACACCTGCTCCTCCTGTCTCTGTGACACCTCCGGCTCCTCCTGTCTCTGTGACACCTCCGGCTCCTCCTGTCTCTGTGACACCTCCTGCTCCTTCTGTCTCTGTGATGACTGTGACCCCCTCCTGCTCCTCCTGCCTCTGTGACCCCCTCCTGCTCCTCCTGCCTCTGTGACCCCCTCCTGCTCCTCCTGCCTCTGTGACCTCCTTTTGCCTCTGTGACCTCCTCCTGCCTCTGTGACCCCCTCCTGCTCTTCCTACCTCTGTGATGACTGTGACCCCCCTCCTGCTCCTCCTGCCTCTGTGATGACTGTTACCCCCTCCTGCCTCTGTGACACCTCCTGCTCCTCCTGCCTCTGTGACACCTCCTGCTCCTCCTGTCTCTGTGATGACTGTGACCCCCTCCTGCCTCTGTGACCCCCTCCTGCCTCTGTGACCCCCTCCTGCTCCTCCTGCCTCTGTGACCCCCTCCTTCTCCTCCTGCCTCTGTGACCCCCTCCTGCTCCTCCTGCCTCTGTGAGGACTGTGACCCCCTCCTGCTCCTCCTGCCTCTGTGAGGACTGTGACCCCCTCCGGCTCCTCCTGCCTCTGTGATGACTGTGACGACACCTGCTCCTCCTGTCTCTGTGACACCTCCGGCTCCTCCTGTCTCTGTGACACCTCCGGCTCCTCCTGTCTCTGTGACACCTCCTGCTCCTCCTGTCTCTGTGATGACTGTGACCCCCTCCTGCTCCTCCTGCCTCTGTGACCCCCTCCTGCTCCTCCTGCCTCTGTGACCCCCTCCTGCTCCTCCTGCCTCTGTGACCTCCTTTTGCCTCTGTGACCTCCTCCTGCCTCTGTGACCCCCTCCTGCTCTTCCTACCTCTGTGATGACTGTGACCCCCTCCTTCTCCTCCTACCTCTGTGAGGACTGTGACCCCCTCCTGCTCCTCCTGCCTCTGTGAGGACTGTGACCCCCTCCTGCCTCTGTGAGGACTGTGACCCCCTCCTGCCTCTGTGAGGACTGTGACCCCCTCCTGCTCCTCCTGTCTCTGTGAGGACTGTGACACCTCCTGCTCCTCCTGTCTCTGTGATGACTGTGACCCCTCCTGCTCCTCCTGTCTCTGTGATGACTGTGACACCTTCTGCTTCTCCTGCCTCTGTGAGGACTGTGACACCTTCTGCTTCTCCTGCCTCTGTGATGACACTGACACCTTCTGCTTCTCCTGCCTCTGTGATGACTGTGACACCTTCTGCTTCTCCTTCCTCTGTGATGACTGTGACACCTTCTGCTTCTCCTGCCTCTGTGATGACTGTGACACCTCCTGCTCCTCCTGCCTCTGTGATGACTGACACCTCCTACTCCTCCTGCCTCTGTGATGACTGTGACACCTCCTGCCTCTGTGATGACTGTGACACCTCCTGCCTCTGTGATGACTGTGACACCTCCTGCCTCTGTGATGACTGTGACACCTCCTGCCTCTGTGATGACTGTGACACCTCCTACCTCTGTGATGACTGTGACACCTCCTGCTCCTCCTACATCTGTCACACCTCCTGCTCCTCCTGACTCTGTGACACCTCCCTCTCCTCCTGCCTCTGTGACACCTCCTGCTCCTCCTGCCTCTGTGACACCTCCTGCTCCTCCTGCCTCTGTGACACCTCCTGCTCCTCCTGCCTCTGTGACACCTCCTGCACCTCCTGCCTCTGTGACACCTCCAGCACCTCCTGCCTCTGTGACACCTCCAGCACCTCCTGCCTCTGTGATGACTGTGACCCCCTCCTGCTCCTCCTGCCTCTGTGATGACTGTGACCCCCTCCTGCTCCTCCTGCCTCTGTGATGACTGTGACACCTCCTGCACCTCCTGCCTCTGTGATGACTGTGACACCTCCTGCCTCTCCTGCCTCTGTGATGACTGACACCTCCTGCTCCTCCTGCCTCTGTGATGACTGTGACCCCCCCCCCCTCCGGCTCCTCCTGCCTCTGTGAGGACTTTGATCCCCCTCCTGCTCCTACTGCCTCTGTGACGCCTCCTGCTCCTACTGCCTCTGTGACGCCTCCTGCTCCTACTGCCTCTGTGACGCCTCCTGCTCCTACTGCCTCTGTGACGCCTCCTGCTCCTACTGCCTCTGTGACGCCTCCTGCTCCTACTGCCTCTGTGATGCCTCCTGCTCCTACTGCCTCTGTGACGCCTCCTGCTCCTACTGCCTCTGTGACGCCTCCTGCTCCTACTGCCTCTGTGACGCCTCCTGCTCCTACTGCCTCTGTGACGCCTCCTGCTCCTACTGCCTCTGTGATGCCTCCTGCTCCTACTGCCTCTGTGATGACTGACCCGTCACACGCACCCTAGTGGCCGGACCGCACATTGTCTTCCAATCGGTTTCAGCACACAGACCATGCAATCTGTGGTCGCAATCGGTGCGCAGAAACCGCTGGAATTTTGGCAGCAGACAAACTAGAAGGAAGCTTGTGAGTTACAGTAACACAAATTACACACTATTTCAGGGTATAACTGCCACCACTCCTACAGAAGGACAGGAGACCTTAATACACTGATACTAATACCTGCAAATAAAACGGTTAAACACACTCTATTTTATCTAGCTATCAACAGTAGTAGCGACTCTTCAGAAGGCTAGGATTCGGTTTGTGCGGCTGAATAGCAGGGGTAGCTGAACAAATAAATGACTTTTTAGAAGTCTTTTATTATAAATGGAATATATACAGAAAATCATTAAAATCAACAATTATAGAGACAATAGTAGCACAGTATAAAAATAAAAAGGGAAGAAAATACGTATACTTAAGGTCAGGTGAAAATATGTCCTTTCTGGGAAAAACACGTGAAGTTTCTTTGTTTCCAGAACAAAGTTAAAACAAATATGGCTGCTGCTCGTCCTCAGAGCAGCAGCATGCTCCCATGAAGATGGAATTCGGAGGACTAAGGGAGGGGTCCCTGGCAAGTTCTTTTGAATGACCCACATTTTTGGGTGGGGTCTCAGGTTCAGCCCAGGGGCTGGACAGGGTGCGGTTAACCTCCTGGGTGGGTTTCTTGTGCCCACCAAATATGACATTTTCCATATCTCAGCTCGCGCTTCCCGCACACACGTAACAGTCACAGATTCATATTCCTCAGAATAGGACAGTTCATATGACATCAAACTTGGTTGCTGTCGCATGTTCGGTTACAAAGTAGCGGAATACCTCGGGTTCCGGGTATGTCAGTGGCCTCAATTTAATATTAAAATATTCACCAGATCCGGACCAGCAGAGTGAGATAACTTCCATACCTCTCATATAAACGGTATTCCTTAAACAGGCTAAAAATCATAAACTCCATGTGTTCCTAAGGCTGGCTACTCGGCTCCGCTGTGTCTAAGCCCTGCTGTTTGGGAAGATAGCTTTGCTGGAGCTCACCAAATGGTATTCTTTAAAGGGCATGTTCACACTTGGGTGTCACTGCCCATGAAGGAACTTCTTTTGATCAAGTTAATTTAAACAAACATGCCTTCATTGGTCAACAAACATACTTCATGAAAAGAGTACCTCTAGCAGCTATGTAAGCCAGAGACCCCAGGCTCACACCCTGCGGTACCTAGACATAAGATTTTGATCTGGCACGTCAACGACAATCGGTGCAGCAAACCAGTTGCGATCTCTTTTCTCACGGCTCTTCCGTGACAACCCCCTCCTGCTCCTCCTGCCTCTGTGATGACTGTGACCCCTTCCTGCTTCTGTGCTGACCCGCATTAGTGTGGTGTAATGTGTCTGAAGCTCCACCCCGTTATGGTGTCACATGGTGCTGTGCGGTGTAATGTGTGAAGCTCCGCCCCGTTATGGCGTCACATGATGCTGTGTGACTGCACTATCCTCATCCCGTGTCTTGTGTCTCCACAGCCGTCTCTCTCCTGCCCCCCAGGCTTCCTGTGCTGGGCTCGAGGTTTCCTGGAACTTGGAGCACCGGGGAGCCGCTCTCAGCTCCTGGAGTCGCTGAAACACTACCTGTCACAGTCCGGAAGTCCCCCGCTACTTCTATTCCCCGAAGAGGGAATGACAAACGGCAGAGCTGGGCTGCTGCACTTCAGGTACTGCCAGCAGGGGGAGACATCTGTGCTATCTGATTGGGCAGTGACATAACGGTGTGTAGGAGGAGTCAACACCTTTTAGTTACGCCTCCTTATGTCATTTCTATCTCTTCTCGTCAACAGCTCCTGGCCGTTCTCCCTGTCAGACTGTGTTCAGCCGCTGAGCCTCCGTGTGAGCCGACCGCTTCTGTCCCCGGTGAGTGTTCCTCCCTCTATCCTGTCACCGCTGTGTCCCGCCCCCTGTCCCTCCCTCTATCCTGTCACCGCTGTGTCCCGCCCCCTGCCCCTCCCTCTATCCTGTCACCACTGTGTCTCGCCCCTGTCCCTCCCTCTATCCTGTCACCACTGAGTGTCCCGCCCCTGTCCCTCCCTTTATCCTGTCACCACTGAGTGTCCCTCCCCCTTTCCCTCCCTCTATCCTGTCACCACTGAGTGTCCCACCCCTGTCCCTCCCTCTATCCTGTCACCACTGAGTGTCCCTCCCCCTGCCCTTCCCTCTATCCTGTCACCACTGAGTGTCCCTCCCCCTGCCCTTCCCTCTATCCTGTCACCACTGAGTGTCCCTCCCTCTATCCTGTCACCACTAACTGTTCTGCCACTGCCCCTCCCTCTATCCTGTCACCACTGAGTGTCCCGCCCCTGTCCCTCCCACTATCCTGTCACCACTGAGTGTCTGGGCCCTGTCCCTCCCCCTGTCCTGTCACCACTGTGTCCCTCCCTCTATCCTGTCACCACTGTGTCCCGCCCCGTCCCTCCCTCTATCCTGTCACCACTAAGTGTCCCGCCCCGTCCCTCCCTCTATCCTGTCACCACTGAGTGTCCCGCCCCTGTCCCTCCCTCTATCCTGTCACCACTGAGTGTCCCGCCCCTGTCCCTCCCTCTATCCTGTCACCACTGAGTGTCCCGCCCCTGTCCCTCCCTCTATCCTGTCACCACTGAGTGTCCCGCCCCTGTCCCTCCCTCTATCCTGTCACCACTGAGTGTCCCGCCCCGTCCCTCCCTCTATCCTGTCACCACTGAGTGTCCCGTCCCTGTCCCTCCCTCTATCCTGTCACTACTGAGTGTCCCGCCCCTGTCCCTCCCTCTATCCTGTCACTACTGAGTGCCCCGCCCCTGTCCCTCCCTCTATCCTGTTACCACTGAGTGTCCCGCCCCTGTCCCTCCCTCTATCCTGTTACCACTGAGTGTCCCGCCCCTGTCACTCCCTCTATCCTGTTACCACTGAGTGTCCCGCCCCTGTCCCTCCCTCTATCCTGTCACCACTGAGTGTCCCGCCCCTGTCCCTCCCTCTATCCTGTCACCACTGAGTGTCCCGCCCCTGTCCCTCCCTCTATCCTGTCACCACTGAGTGTCCCGCCCCTGTCCCTCCCTCTATCCTGTCACCACTGAGTGTCCCGCCCCTGTCCCTCCCTCTATCCTGTCACCACTGAGTGTCCCGCCCCTGTCCCTCCCTCTATCCTGTCACCACTGAGTGTCCCGCCCCTGTCCCTCCCTCTATCCTGTCACCACTGAGTGTCCCACCCCTGTCCCTCCCTCAATCCTGTCACCACTGAGTATCCCACCCCTGTCCCTCCCTCAATCCTGTCACCACTGTGTGTCCCCTCCCCTGTCCCTCCCTCTATCCTGTCACCACTGAGTGTCCCACCCCTGTCCCTCCCTCAATCCTGTCACCACTGAGTGTCCCGACCCTGTCCCTCCCTCAATCCTGTCACCACTGAGTGTCCCTCCCCCTGCCCTTCCCTCTATCCTGTCACCACTAAGTGTCCCTCCCCCTGTCCCTCCCCCTATCCTGTCACCACTGTCTCGCCCCTGTCCCTCCCTCTATCCTGTCACCACTGTCTCGCCCCTGTCCCTCCCTCTATCCTGTCACTACAGAGTGTCCCGCCCCTGTCCCTCCCTCTATCCTGTCACCACTGAGTGTCCCGCCCCTGTCCCTCCCTCTATCCTGTCACCACTGAGTGTCCCGCCCCATCCCTCCCTCTATCCTGTCACCACTAAGTGTCCCGCCCCTGCCCCTCCCTCTATTCTGTCACCACTGAGTGTCCCTCCCTCTATCCTGTCACCACTGAGTGTCCCTCCCTCTATCCTGTCACCACTGAGTGTCCCTCCCTCTATCCTGTCACCACTGAGTGTCCCGCCCCTGTCCCTCCCTCTATCCTGTCACTACTGAGTGTCCCGCCCCTGTCCCTCCATCTATCCTGTCACCACTGAGTGTCCCGCCCCTGTCCCTCCCTCTATCCTGTCACCACTGAGTGTCCCGCCCCTGTCCCTCCCTCTATCCTGTCACCACTGAGTGTCCCGCCCCTGTCCCTCCCTCTATCCTGTCACCACTGAGTGTTCCGCCGCTGTCCCTCCCTCTATCCTGTCACCACTGAGTGTCCCGCCCCTGTCCCTCCCTCTATCCTGTCACCACTGAGTGTCCCGCCCCTGTCCCTCCCTCTATCCTGTCACCACTGAGTGTCCCGCCCCTGTCCCTCCCTCTATCCTGTCACCACTGAGTGTTCCGCCGCTGTCCCTCCCTCTATCCTGTCACCACTGAGTGTCCCGCCTCTGTCCCTCCCTCTATCCTGTCACCACTCACCACTGTGTCCCTCCCACTATCCTGTCACCACTGAGTGTCCGGGCCCTGTCCCTCCCCCTGTCCTGTCACCACTGTGTTCCGCCCCTGTCCCCCGTGTCCTGTCACCACTGTGTCCCTCCCACTTTCCTGTCACCACTGTGTCCCTCCCTATCCCTCCCTCTATCCTGTCACCACTGAGTGTCCCTCCCTCTATCCTGTCACCACTGAGTGTCCCGCCCCTGTCCCTCCCTCTATCCGGTCACCACTGAGTGTCCCGCCCCTGTCCCTCCCTCTATCCTGTCACCACTTAGTGTCCCTCCCCATCCCTCCCTCTATCCTGTCACCACTGAGTGTCCCTCCCTCTATCCTGTCACCACTGAGTGTCCCTCCCTCTATCCTGTCACCACTGAGTGTCCCTCCCTCTATCCTGTCACCACTGAGTGTCCCGCCCCATCCCTCCCTCTATCCTGTCACCACTAAGTGTCCCGCCCCTGCCCCTCCCTCTATTCTGTCACCACTGAGTGTCCCGCCCCTGCCCCTCCCTCTATTCTGTCACCACTGAGTGTCCCTCCCTCTATCCTGTCACCACTGAGTGTCCCTCCCTCTATCCTGTCACCACTGAGTGTCCCTCCCTCTATCCTGTCACCACTGAGTGTCCCGCCCCTGTCCCTCCCTCTATCCTGTCACCACTGAGTGTCCCGCCCCTGTCCCTCCCTCTATCCTGTCACCACTGTGTCCCGCCCCTGTCCCTCCCTCTATCCTGTCACCACTGAGTGTCCCGCCCCTGTCCCTCCCTCTATCCTGTCACCACTGTGTCCCGCCCCTGTCCCTCCCTCTATCCTGTCACCACTGAGTGTCCCTCCCTCTATCCTGTCACCACTAAGTGTCCCGCCCCTGTCCCTCCCTCTATCCTGTCACTACTAAGTGTTCTGCAGCTCCCTCTATCCTGTCACCACTAAGTGTCCCGCCCCTGTCCCTCCCTCTATTCTGTCACCACTGAGTGTCCCTCCCTCTATCCTGTCACCACTGAGTGTCTGGGCCCTGTCCCTCCCCCTGTCCTGTCACCACTGTGTCCCGCCCGTGTCCTGTCACCACTGTGTCCCTCCCACTTTCCTGTCACCACTGTGTCCCTCCCCATCCCTCCCTCTATCCTGTCACCACTAAGTGTCCCGCCCCTGTCCCTCCCCCTGTCCTTTCACCACTGTGTCCCTCCCTCTATCCTGTCACCACTGAGTGTCCCTCCCCCTGCCCCTCCCTCTATCCTGTCAACACTGAGTGTTCTGCCCCTGTCCCTCCCTCTATCCTGTCACCACTGAGTGTCCTGCCCCTGCCCCTCCCTCTATCCTGTCACCACTGAGTGTCCCGCCCCTGCCCCTCCCTCTATCCTGTCACCACTGAGTGTCCCGCCACTGCCCCTCCCTCTATCCTGTCACCACTGAGTGTCCCTCCCTCTATCCTGTCACCACGGAGTGTCCCGCCCCCTGCCCCTCCCTCTATCCTGTCACCACTGTGTCCCTCCCACTATTCTGTCACCACTGAGTGTCCCGCCCCGTCCCTCCCTCTATCCTGTCACCACTGAGTGTCCCTCCCTCTATCCTGTCACCACTGAGTGTCTGGGCCCTGTCCCTCCCCCTGTCCTGTCACCACTGTGTCTCGCCCCTGCCCCTCCCTCTATCCTGTCACCACTGAGTGTCTCGCCCCTGTCCCTCCCTCTATCCTGTCACCACTGAGTGTCCCGCCCCTGTCCCTCCCTCTATCCTGTCACCACTGAGTGTCCCTCCCTCTATCCTGTCACCACTAAGTTTTCTGCCCCTCCCTCTATCCTGTCACCACTAAGTGTTCTGCCCCTCCCTCTATCCTGTCACCACTAAGTGTTCTGCCCCTCCCTCTATCCTGTCACCCCTAAGTGTTCTGCCCCTCCCTCTATCCTGTCACCACTAAGTGTTCTGCCCCTCCCTCTATCCTGTCACCACTAAGTGTTCTGCCCCTCCCTCTATCCTGTCACCACTAAGTGTTCTGCCCCTCCCTCTATCCTGTCACCACTAAGTGTTCTGCCCCTCCCTCTATCCTGTCACCACTAAGTGTTCTGCCCCTCCCTCTATCCTGTCACCACTAAGTGTTCTGCCCCTCCCTCTATCCTGTCACCACTGAGTGTTCTGCCCCTCCCTCTATCCTGTCACCACTAAGTGTTCTGCCCCTCCCTCTATCCTGTCACCACTAAGTGTTCTGCCCCTCCCTCTATCCTGTCTCCACTAAGTGTTCTGCCCCTCCCTCTATCCTGTCACCACTAAGTGTTCTGCCCCTCCCTCTATCCTGTCACCACTAAGTGTTCTGCCCCTCCCTCTATCCTGTCACCACTGAGTGTTCTGCCCCTCCCTCTATCCTGTCACCACTGAGTGTCCCGCCCCTGTCCCTCCCTCTATCCTGTCACCACTGTGTCCCTCCCCTGTCCCTCCCTCTATCCTGTCACCACTGAGTGTCTGGGCCCTGTCCCTCCCCCTGTCCTGTCACCACTGTGTCCCGCCCGTGTCCTGTCACCACTGTGTCCCTCCCACTTTCCTGTCACCACTGTGTCCCTCCCCATCCCTCCCTCTATCCTGTCACCACTAAGTGTCCCGCCCCTGTCCCTCCCCCTGTCCTTTCACCACTGTGTCCCTCCCTCTATCCTGTCACCACTGAGTGTCCCTCCCCCTGCCCCTCCCTCTATCCTGTCAACACTGAGTGTTCTGCCCCTGTCCCTCCCTCTATCCTGTCACCACTGAGTGTCCTGCCCCTGCCCCTCCCTCTATCCTGTCACCACTGAGTGTCCCGCCCCTGCCCCTCCCTCTATCCTGTCACCACTGAGTGTCCCGCCACTGCCCCTCCCTCTATCCTGTCACCACTGAGTGTCCCTCCCTCTATCCTGTCACCACGGAGTGTCCCGCCCCCTGCCCCTCCCTCTATCCTGTCACCACTGTGTCCCTCCCACTATTCTGTCACCACTGAGTGTCCCGCCCCGTCCCTCCCTCTATCCTGTCACCACTGAGTGTCCCTCCCTCTATCCTGTCACCACTGAGTGTCTGGGCCCTGTCCCTCCCCCTGTCCTGTCACCACTGTGTCTCGCCCCTGCCCCTCCCTCTATCCTGTCACCACTGAGTGTCTCGCCCCTGTTCCTCCCTCTATCCTGTCACCACTGAGTGTCCCGCCCCTGTCCCTCCCTCTATCCTGTCACCACTGAGTGTCCCTCCCTCTATCCTGTCACCACTGAGTGTCCCTCCCTCTATCCTGTCACCACTGAGTGTCTGGGCCCTGTCCCTCCCCCTGTCCTGTCACCACTGTGTCTCGCCCCTGCCCCTCCCTCTATCCTGTCACCACTGAGTGTCTCGCCCCTGTCCCTCCCTCTATCCTGTCACCACTGAGTGTCCCGCCCCTGTCCCTCCCTCTATCCTGTCACCACTGAGTGTCCCGCCCCTGTCCCTCCCTCTATCCTGTCACCACTGAGTGTCCCGCCCCTGTCCCTCCCTCTATCCTGTCACCACTGAGTGTCCCGCCCCTGTCCCTCCCTCTATCCTGTCACCACTGAGTGTCCCGCCCCTGTCCCTCCCTCTATCCTGTCACCACTGAGTGTCCCGCCCCATCTCTCCCTCTATCCTGTCACCACTAAGTGTTCTGCAGCTCCCTCTATCCTGTCACCACTAAGTGTCCCGCCCCTGTCCCTCCCTCTATCCTGTCACCACAGAGTGTCCCTCCCCTGCCCCTCCCTCTATCCTGTCACCACTAAGTGTGCCGCCCCTGCCCCTCCCTCTATCCTGTCACCACTGAGTGTCCCTCCCTCTATCCTTTTACCACTGTGTTCTGCCCCTCCCTCTATCCTGTCACCACTAAGTGTTCTGCCCCGGTCCCTCCCTCTCCCTCCCTCTATCCTGTCACCACTGAGTGTCCCGCCCCTCTACCTCCCTCTATCCTGTCACCACTGAGTGTCCCACCCCTGTCACTCCCTCTATCCTGTCACCACTGAGTGTCCCGCCCCTGTCCCTCCCTCTATCCTGTCACCACTGAGTGTCCCACCCCTGTCCCTCCCTCTATCCTGTCACCACTGAGTGTCCCACCCCTGTCCCTCCCTCTATCCTGTCACCACTGAGTGTCCCACCCCTGTCCCTCCCTCTATCCTGTCACCACTGAGTGTCCCGCCCCTGTCCCTCCCTCTATCCTGTCACCACTGTGTCCCTCCCACTATCCTGTCACCACTGAGTGTCCCGCCCCTGTCCATACCTCTATCCTGTCACCACTGAGTGTCCGGGCCCTGTCCCTCCCCCTGTCCTGTCACCACTGTGTCCCGCCCCATTTCTCCCTCTATCCTGTCACCACTAAGTGTCCCGCCCCGTCCCTCCCTCTATCCTGTCACCACTGAGTGTCCCACCCCTGTCCCTCCCTCAATCCTGTCACCACTGAGTGTCCCACCCCTGTCCCTCCCTCAATCCTGTCACCACTGTGTGTCCCCTCCCCTGTCCCTCCCTCTATCCTGTCACCACTGAGTGTCCCGCCCCTGTCCCTCCCTCTATCCTGTCACCACTGAGTGTCCCACCCCTGTCCCTCCCTCAATCCTGTCACCACTGAGTGTCCCACCCCTGTCCCTCCCTCAATCCTGTCACCACTGAGTGTCCCGCCCCTGTCCCTCCCTCAATCCTGTCACCACTGAGTGTCCCGCCCCTGTCCCTCCCTCAATCCTGTCACCACTAAGTGTCCCGCCCCTGTCCCTCTTTCAATCCTGTCACCACTGAGTGTCCCTCCCCCTGTCCCTCCCCCTATCCTGTCACCACTGTCTCGCCCCTGTCCCTCCCTCTATCCTGTCACTGAGTGTCCCGCCCCTGTCCCTCCCTCTATCCTGTCACCACTGAGTGTCCCGCCCCTGTCCCTCCCTCTATCCTGTCACCACTGAGTGTCCCGCCCCTGTCCCTCCCTCTATCCTGTCACCACTGAGTGTCCCGCCCCTGTCCCTCCCTCTATCCTGTCACCACTGAGTGTCCCGCCCCTGTCCCTCCCTCTATCCTGTCACCACTGAGTGTCCCGCCCCTGTCCCTCCCTCTATCCTGTCACCACTGAGTGTCCCGCCTCTGTCCCTCCCTCTATCCTGTCACCACTCACCACTGTGTCCCTCCCACTATCCTGTCACCACTGAGTGTCCGGACACTGTCCCTCCCCCTGTCCTGTCACCACTGTGTCCCGCCCCTGTCCCCCGTGTCCTGTCACCACTGTGTCCCTCCCACTTTCCTGTCACCACTGTGTCCCTCCCCATCCCTCCCTATCCCTCCCTCTATCCTGTCACCACTGAGTGTCCCTCCCTCTATCCTGTCACCACTGAGTGTCCCTCCCTCTATCCTGTCACCACTGAGTGTCCCGCCCCGTCCCTCCCTCTATCCTGTCACCACTAAGTGTTCTGCCCCTGTCCCTCCCTCTATCCTGTCACCACTGAGTGTCCCGCCCCTGCCCCTCCCTCTATCCTGTCACCACTGAGTGTCCCTCCCTCTATCCTGTCACCACTGAGTGTCCCGCCCCTGTCCCTCCCTCTATCCGGTCACCACTGAGTGTCCCGCCCCTTTCCCTCCCTGTGTCCTGTGACCGCTGTGTCCCACCCCTGCCCCTCCCTCTATCCTGTCACCACTGAGTGTCCCTCCCTCTATCCTGTCACCACTGAGTGTCCCGCCCCTGTCCCTCCCTCTATCCTGTCACCACTGAGTGTCCCGCCCCTGTCCCTCCCTCTATCCTGTCACCACTGAGTGTCCCGCCCCTGTCCCTCCCTCTATCCTGTCACCACTGAGTGTCCCGCCCCTGTCCCTCCCTCTATCCTGTCACCACTGAGTGTCCCGCCCCTTTCCCTCCCTCTATCTTGTCACCACTGAGTGTCCCGCCCCTGTCCCTCCCTCTATCCTGTCACCACTGAGTGTCCCGCCCCTGTCCCTCCCTCTATCCTGTCACCACTGAGTGTCCCGCCCCATCTCTCTCTCTATCCTGTCACCACTGAGTGTCCCGCCCCTGTCCCTCCCTCTATCCTGTCACCACTGAGTGTCCCTCCCTCTATCCTGTCACCACTGAGTGTCCCGCCCCATCTCTCCCTTTATCCTGTCACCACTAAGTGTCCCGCCCCTGCCCCTCCCTCTATCCTGTCACCACTAAGTGTTCTGCAGCTCCCTCTATCCTGTCACCACTAAGTGTCCCGCCCCTGTCCCTCCCTCTATCCTGTCACCACTAAGTGTCCCGCCCCTGCCCCTCCCTCTATCCTGTCACCACTGATTGTCCCTCCCTCTATTCCTGTCACCACTAAGTGTTCTGCCCCTCCCTCTATCCTGTCACCACTAAGTGTTCTGCCCCTCCCTCTATCCTGTCACCACTAAGTGTTCTGCCCCTCCCTCTATCCTGTCACCACTAAGTGTTCTGCCCCTCCCTCTATCCTGTCACCACTAAGTGTTCTGCCCCTCCCTCTATCCTGTCACCACTGAGTGTCCCGCCCCTGTCCCTCCCTCTATCCTGTCACCACTGTGTCCCTCCCCTGTCCCTCCCTCTATCCTGTCACCACTGAGTGTCTGGGCCCTGTCCCTCCCCCTGTCCTGTCACCATTGTGTCCCGCCCGTGTCCCTCCCACTTTCCTGTCACCACTGTGTCTCTCCCCATCCCTCCCCATCCCTCCCTCTATCCTGTCACCACTAAGTGTCCCGCCCCTGTCCCTCCCCCTGTCCTGTCACCACTGTGTCCCTCCCCCTGTCCTGTCACCACTGAGTGTCCCTCCCCCTTCCCCTCTTTCTATCCTGTCAACACTGAGTGTTCTGCCCCTGTCCCTCCCTCTATCCTGTCACCACTAAGTGTTCTGCTCCTGTCCCTCCCTCTATCCTGTCAACACTGAGTGTTCTGCCCCTGTCCCTCCCTCTATCCTGTCACCACTAAGTGTTCTGCCCCTGTCCCTCCCTCTATCCTGTCACCACTGAGTGTCCCGCCCCTGCCCCTCCCTCTATCCTGTCACCACTGAGTGTCCCTCCCTCTGTCCTGTCTCCACGGAGTGTCCCGCCCCCTGCCCCTCCCTCTATCCTGTCACCACTGTGTCCCTCCCACTATCCTGTCACCACTGAGTGTCCCGCCCCGTCCCTCCCTCTATCCTGTCACCACTGAGTGTCCCTCCCTCTATCCTGTCACCACTGAGTGTCCCTCCCTCTATCCTGTCACCACTGAGTGTCTGGGCCCTGTCCCTCCCCCTGTCCTGTCACCACTGTGTCTCGCCCCTGCCCCTCCCTCTATCCTGTCACCACTGAGTGTCTCGCCCCTGTCCCTCCCTCTATCCTGTCACCACTGAGTGTCCCGCCCCTGTCCCTCCCTCTATCCTGTCACCACTGAGTGTCCCGCCCCTGTCCCTCCCTCTATCCTGTCACCACTGAGTGTCCCTCCCCTGCCCCTCCCTCTATCCTGTCACCACTGAGTGTCCCTCCCTCTATCCTGTCACCACTGAGTGTCCCTCCCTCTATCCTGTCACCACTGTGTCCCGCCCCTGCCCCTCCCTCTATCCTGTCACCACTGAGTGTCCCTCCCTCTATCCTGTCACCACTGAGTGTACCTCCCTCTATCCGGTCACCACTGAGTGTCCCGCCCCTGTCCCTCCCTCTATCCGGTCACCACTGAGTGTCCCGCCCCTGTCCCTCCCTCTATCCTGTCACCACTGAGTGTCCCTCCCTCTATCCTGTCACCACTGAGTGTCCCGCCCCTGTCCCTCCCTCTATCCTGTCACCACTGAGTGTCCCGCCCCTGTCCCTCCCTCTATCCTGTCACCACTGAGTGTCCCGCCCCTGTCCCTCCCTCTATCCTGTCACCACTGAGTGTCCCGCCCCTGTCCCTCCCTCTATCCTGTCACCACTGAGTGTTCCGCCCCTGTCCCTCCCTCTATCCTGTCACCACTGAGTGTCCCGCCTCTGTCCCTCCCTCTATTCTGTCACCACTCACCACTGTGTCCCTCCCACTATCCTGTCACCACTGAGTGTCCCGCCCCTGTCCCTCCCTCTATCCTGTCACCACTGAGTGTCCCTCCCTCTATCCTTTCACCACTGTGTTCTGCCCCTCCCTCTATCCTGTCACCACTAAGTGTTCTGCTCCTGTCCCTCCCTCTATCCTGTCACCACTGAGTGTCCCGCCCCTCTACCTCCTTCTATCCTGTCACCACTGAGTGTCCCACCCCTGTCCCTCCCTCTATCCTTTCACCACTGAGTGTCCCGCCCCTGTCCCTCCCTCTATCCTGTCACCACTGAGTGTCCCGCCCCTGCCCCTCACTCTATCCTGTCACCACTGAGTGTCCCACCCCTTCCCCTCCCTCTATCCTGTCACCACTGAGTGTCCCTCCCCTGTCCCTCCCTCTATCCTGTCACCACTGAGTGTCCCGCCCCTGTCCCTCCCTCTATCCTGTCACCACTGAGTGTCCCGCCCCGTCCCTCCCTCTATCCTGTCACCACTGAGTGTCCCGCCCCTGTCCCTCCCTCTATCCTGTCACCACTGAGTGTCCCGCCCCCATCCCTCCCTCTATCCTGTCACCACTAAGTGTCCCGCCCCGTCCCTCCCTCTATACTGTCACCACTAAGTGTCCCGCCCCTGTCCCTCCCTCTATCCTGTCACCAGTGCGTGTCCCGCCCCTGTCCCTCCCTCTATCCTGTCACCACTGAGTGTCCCACCCTCGTCCCTCCCTCTATCCTGTCACCACTGAGTGTCCCTCCCCCTGCCCTTCCCTCTATCCTGTCACCACTGTGTGTTCCCCCGCCCCTCCCTCTATCCTGTCACCACTGAGTGTCCCGCCCCTGTCCCTCCCTCTATCCTGTCACCACAGTGTCTCGCCCCTGTCCCTCCCTCTATCTTGTCACCACTGAGTGTCCCGCCCCTGTCCCTCCCTCTATCTTGTCACCACTGAGTGTCCCGCCCCTGTCCCTCCCTCTATCCTGTCACCACTGAGTGTCCCGCCCCTGTCCCTCCCTCTATCCTGTCACTACTTGAGTGTTCTGCCCCTTTCCCTCCCTCTATCCTGTCACCACTGAGTGTCTCGCCCCTGTCCCTCCCTCTATCCTGTCACCACTGAGTGTCCCGCCCCTGTCCCTCCCTGTGACCGCTGTGTCCTGCCCCCTGCCCCTCCCTCTATCCTGTCACCACTGAGTGTCCCGCCCCCTGCCCCTCCCTCTATCCTGTCACCACTGAGTGTCCCGCCCCCTGCCCCTCCCTCTATCCTGTCACCACTGAGTGTCCCGCCCCCTGCCCCTCCCTCTATCCTGTCACCACTGAGAGTCCCTCCCTCTATCCTGTCACCACTGAGTGTACCGCCCCATCCCTCCCTCTATCCTGTCACCACTAAGTGTCCCGCCCCGTCCCTCCCTCTATCCTGTCACCACTAAGTGTCCCGCCCCGTCCCTCCCTCTATCCTGTCACCACTGAGTGTCCCTCCCCCTGCCCTTCCCTCTATCCTGTCACCACTGAGTGTCCCTCCCCCTGCCCTTCCCTCTATCCTGTCACCACTAAGTGTCCCGCCCCGTCCCTCCCTCTATCCTGTCACCACTGTGTGTCCCGCCCCTGTCCCTCCCTCTATCCTGTCACCACTGTGTCCCACCCCTGCCCTTCCCTCTATCCTGTCACAACTGAGTGTCCCGCCCCTGTCCCTCCCTCTGTCCTGTCACAACTGTGTCCCGCCCCCGTCCCTCTGTCCTGTCACAACTGTGTTCCGCCCCCGTCCCTCCCTCTATCCTGTCACCACTAAGTGTCCCGCTCCGTCCCTCCCTCTATCCTGCCGGAGGAGGCTGTGTCTGTGTGCTGCAGGCAGTGGCTGTGTTTCTGTAGGCTGCAGGCGGTGGCTGTGTCTCTGTAGGCTGCAGGTGGTGGCTGTTTCTCTGTAGGCTGCAGGCGGTAGCTGTGTCTCTGTAGACTGCAGGCGGTAGCTGTGTCTCTGTAGGCTGCAGACGGTGGCTTTGTCTCTGTAGGCTGCAGGCGGTGGCTGTGTCTCTGTAGGCTGCAGGCGGTGGCTGTGTCTCTGTAGGCTGCAGGCGGTGGCTGTGTCTCTGTAGGCTGCAGGCGGTGGCTGTGTCTCTGTAGGCTGCAGGCGGTGGCTGTGTCTCTGTGTACGCTGCAGGCGGTGGCTGTGTCTCTGTGTACGCTGCAGGCGGTGGCTGTGTCTCTGTGTACGCTGCAGGCGGTGGCTGTGTCTCTGTGTACGCTGCAGGCGGTGGCTGTGTCTCTGTGTACGCTGCAGGCGGTGGCTGTGTCTCTCTGTACGCTGCAGGCGGTGGGGGTGTCTCTGTGTACGCTGCAGGCGGTGGCTGTGTCTCTGTGTACGCTGCAGGCGGTGGCTGTGTCTCTGTGTAGGCTGCAGGCGGTGGCTGTGTCTCTGTGTACGCTGCAGGCGGTGGCTGTGTCTCTGTGTACGCTGCTGGCGGTGGCTGTTGTCACGGAATAGCCGTGAGAAACGTGGGCGAATTGGAAGGATCCGCGCAGTCCAATTTCTGATCGCTTTCTGGCTAAATTTGTGCAGCCATTACAGGATTCAGAACTGGGTTTTTTTTTCAATTTTTTTCTCTTTCCCTCCTTCCACCAAAAGGGCTCTAGCCTGCTGCAGAGTTTCCCTGACTTCAAGCTGTGCTGATGGCCCATCCATCAGGTATAGTTGATAAGCACAATGGCAGAAGCAATCTAGTTGGGGGAAAAGTCAGACACTCTGGCTCCCTCCCAGCAGGGAAGCTGACACGTAGCTGGCTGCCCCCAAACTTCAAAGAGCCTTTGCCTGGGAATGACCTGCTATAAATCCCAGAGGTATCTCATATTCCATAAACTGCTGTGTCATATTTTCTGTGTTGCCAGGCTGGCAGACCCTCCAAACAAACAGAGCATGCTTGGCCCTATCTGGCGCTGGTTCTGAGGAAGTTTCAGAACATTCTGAGGTAAAGACTGCCAGTTAGGCAGTTCGAAAGTGCCCTGATGATACCACAGGGGTCCCACCCCTCATGTTTGGTATCAGGCTGCTGGGTACATCGAGGCAGACCTGAAAATGTTAGTAAATCTGCCCTGACCTGTACGGTTCTGTGAGATAGAGCCCATATATGGTTAGATATGATTTCTGGTCCCCAGGACAAGGGGAGGGCTCATCTCATGTTCTAAGGGGGTGTGTGGCCCCGCCCTCACTCCCTCCTACTGGATCAGGGGCATAAGAATGGCAGAGGAGACAAACTCAGTGTCCTCCACCCTGAAACATCATCCTGATCTCATCTGTGCCAGCTTGAGGATATGCTGACATCCACCTGGTCTGAACTATGAACTTTGATTGAAACCAAGAACTTTACAAGTTTTCCCACAAAAAGACATCTTTCCAGGAACTAAGTATTTTTTTCCTCCCCTTTATTTTTCATACTGGCTATTAATGTCTCAATAATTGTTTATTTTAATAAATTTCTGTATATATTAATTATTTATATTGCCGTGAATAAAGACTTTACCAAAGTCGTTCACTGTCCCGCTACCCTTTTATTCAGCATACACAGGAACTGAACTCAGATCTGTGAAGAGACGCTACTATTGTTGATATCTAGACAGAATAGAGTGTGTTTAACCGTTTTTATTTGCAGGACTAGTCAGTCAGTCGGGTCCACTGGCCCATACCAGTGGTGGTGGCAGTTATACCCTGAAATCGTGTGTAAGTTGTAATTACCGTACCTCACAGGCTCCCTTCTGGTCAGACTGCTGCCCAAGTTACGTCGATTTCCGTGCACCGAGTGCGACCACAGCTTGCATGATTGGTGTGCTGAAACCGATTGGAAGGCAACTTGCAGTCTGACCACTAGGGCTCCTGTGACAGCTGTGTCTCTTTGTATGCTGCAGGCGGTGGCTGTGTCTCTGTGTATGCTGCAGGCGGTGACTGTGTCTCTGTACGGTGCAGGCGGTGATTGTGTCTCTGTGTGCTGCAGGCGGTGGCTGTCTCTCTGTATGTTGCATGCGGTGATTGTGTCTCTGTATGCTGCAGGCGGTGGTGGTTTCTCTGTACGCTGCAGGCGGTGACTGTCTCTCTGTACGCTGCAGGCGGTGACTGTCTCTCTGTACGCTGCAGGCGGTGACTGTCTCTCTGTACGCTGCAGGCGGTGACTGTCTCTCTGTACGCTGCAGGCGGTGATTGTGTCTCTGTGTGCTGCAGGCGGTGGCTGTCTCTCTGTATGTTGCATGCGGTGATTGTGTCTCTGTATGCGGCAGGCGGTGGTGGTTTCTCTGTACGCTGCAGGCGGTGACTGTCTCTCTGTACGCTGCAGGCGGTGACTGTCTCTCTGTATGCTGCAGGCGGTGACTGTCTCTCTGTACGCTGCAGGCGGTGACTGTCTCTCTGTATGCTGCAGGCGGTGACTGTCTCTCTGTATGCTGCAGGCGGTGACTGTCTCTCTGTATGCTGCAGGCGGTGACTGTCTCTCTGTATGCTGCAGGCGGTGACTGTCTCTCTGTATGCTGCAGGCGGTGACTGTCTCTCTGTATGCTGCAGGCGGTGACTGTCTCTCTGTACGCTGCAGGCGTTGACTGTGTCTCTGTACGGTGCAGGCGGTGACTGTGTCTCTGTGTGATGCAGGCGGTGGCTATCTCTCTGTATGTTGCATGCGGTGATTGTGTCTCTGTATGCTGCAGGCGGTGGTGGTTTCTCTGTAGGCTGCAGGCGGTGACTGTCTCTCTGTACGCTGCAGGCGGTGACTGTCTCTCTGTACGCTGCAGGCGGTGATTGTCTCTCAGTATGCTGCAGGCGGTGACTGTCTCTCTGTACGCTGCAGGCGGTGACTGTCTCTCTGTACGCTGCAGGCGGTGATTGTGTCTCTGTAAGCTGCAGGCGGTGATTGTGTCTCTGTTCGCTGCAGGCGGTGGTGGTGTCTCTGTACGCTGCAGGCGGTGATTGTGTCTCTGTACGCTGCAGGCGGTGGTGGTGTCTCTGTACGCTGCAGGCGGTGACAGTCTCTCTGTACACTGCAGGCGGTGACTGTCTCTCTGTACGCTGCAGGCGGTGACTGTCTCTCTGTACGCTGCAGGCGGTGACTGTCTCTCTGTATGCTGCAGGTGGTGATTGTGTCTCTGTATGCTGCAGGCGGTCACTGTGTCTCTGTATGCTGCAGGTGGTGATTGTGTCTCTGTACGCTGCAGGCGGTGACTGTCTCTCTGTATGCTGCAGGCGGTGACTGTCTCTCTGTATGCTGCAGGTGGTGATTGTGTCTCTGTATGCTGCAGGCGGTCACTGTGTCTCTGTATGCTGCAGGTGGTGATTGTGTCTCTGTACGCTGCAGGCGGTGGCTGTGTCTCTGTACGCTGCAGGCAGTGACTGTCTCTCTGTACGCTGCAGGCAGTGACTGTCTCTCTGTATGCTGCAGGCGGTGGCTGTGTCTCTGTACGCTGTAGGCAGTGACTGTCTCTCTGTATGCTGCAGGCGGTGGCTGTGTCTCTGTACGCTGCAGGCGGTGACTGTCTCTCTGTACGCTGCAGGCGGTGACTGTCTCTCTGTACGCTGCAGGCGGTGACTGTCTCTCTGTACGCTGCAGGCGGTGACTGTCTCTCTGTACGCTGCAGGCGGTGACTGTCTCTCTGTACGCTGCAGGCGGTGACTGTCTCTCTGTACGCTGCAGGCGGTGACTGTCTCTCTGTACGCTGCAGGCGGTGACTGTCTCTCTGTACGCTGCAGGCGGTGATTGTGTCTCTGTGTGCTGCAGGCGGTGGCTGTCTCTCTGTATGTTGCAGGCGGTGATTGTGTCTCTGTATGCTGCAGGCGGTGGTGGTTTCTCTGTACGCTGCAGGCGGTGACTGTCTCTCTGTACGCTGCAGGCGGTGACTGTCTCTCTGTACGCTGCAGGCGGTGACTGTCTCTCTGTACGCTGCAGGCGGTGACTGTCTCTCTGTACGCTGCAGGCGGTGACTGTCTCTCTGTACGCTGCAGGCGGTGACTGTCTCTCTGTACGCTGCAGGCGGTGACTGTCTCTCTGTACGCTGCAGGCGGTGGCTGTCTCTCTGTATGTTGCATACGGTGATTGTGTCTCTGTATGCTGCAGGCGGTGGTGGTTTCTCTGTACGCTGCAGGCGGTGGTGGTTTCTCTGTACGCTGCAGGCGGTGATTGTGTCTCTGTACGCTGCAGGCGGTGGTGGTGTCTCTGTACGCTGCAGGCGGTGGTGGTGTCTCTGTACGCTGCAGGCGGTGGTGGTGTCTCTGTACGCTGCAGGCGGTGACTGTCTCTCTGTACGCTGCAGGCGGTGACTGTCTCTCTGTACGCTGCAGGCGGTGACTGTCTCTCTGTACGCTGCAGGCGGTGACTGTCTCTCTGTACGCTGCAGGTGGTGATTGTGTCTCTGTATGCTGCAGGCGGTCACTGTGTCTCTGTATGCTGCTGGTGGTGATTGTGTCTCTGTACGCTGCAGGCGGTGGCTGTGTCTCTGTACGCTGCAGGCAGTGACTGTCTCTCTGTATGCTGCAGGCGGTGACTGTGTCTCTGTACGCTGCAGGCGGTGACTGTGTCTCTGTATGCTGCAGGCGGTGACTGTGTCTCTGTACGCTGCAGGTGCTGATTGTGTCTCTGTACACTGCAGGCGGTGGCTGTGTCTCTGTACGCTGCAGGCGGTGGCTGTGTCTCTGTATGCTGCAGGTGGTGACTGTGTCTCTGTACGCTGGAGGCTGTGACTGTCTTCCCCTTTATTTTGCAGGCACTGGCTGGATCCGGCTGGTTGGTGGAATTGTTATGGATGCTGTTCACCCCGTACACTGTATATCATGTAAGGTACTACCGCTCCGTTTTTCTACCACTTCCTGTGTGTTATTGCTGCCAGCAGGCTGGGCTGTCTGTCACCTGAGAGACTAAGCAGGGGAATATTTCAAGGACGAGGTGTCCGTGACATAAATACCCTAAATAATGATTCTGTGTCCTGAGCACCGCCCTCCCATGTGACCTGCACTGTGTCCTGAGCACCGCCCTCCCATGTGACCTGCACTGTGTCCTGAGCACCGCCCTCCCATGTGACCTACACTGTGTCCTGAGCACCGCCCTCCCATGTGACCTGCACTGTGTCCTGAGCACCGCCCTCCCATGTGACCTGCACTGTGTCCTGAGCACCGCCCTCCCATGTGACCTGCACTGTGTCCTGAGCACCGCCCTCCCATGTGACCTGCACTGTGTCCTGAGCACCGCCCTCTCATGTGACCTGCACTGTGTCCTGAGCACCGCCCTCTCATGTGACCTGCACTGTGTCCTGAGCACCGCCCTCCCATGTGACCTGCACTGTCTCCTGAGCACCGCCCTCCCATGTGACCTGCACTGTCTCCTGAGCACCGCCCTCCCATGTGACCTGCACTGTCCTGAGCACCGCCCTCCCATGTGACCTGCACTGTCCTGAGCACCGCCCTCCCATGTGACCTGCACCGTGTCCTGAGCACCGCCCTCCCATGTGACCTGCACCGTGTCCTGAGCACCGCCCTCCCATGTGACCTGCACTGTCCAGAGCACCGCCCTCCCATGTGACCTGAGCACCGCCCTCCCATGTGACCTGCACTGTGTCCTGAGCACCGCCCTCCCATGTGACCTGCACTATATCCTGAGCCCACCCCCCCATGTGACCTGCACTGTTTCCTGAGCACCGCCCTCCCATGTGACCTGCACTGTGTCCTTAGCACCGCCCTCCCATGTGACCTGCACTGTGTCCTTAGCACAGCCCTCCCATGTGACCTGCACTATGTCCTGAGCACCGCCCTCCCATTTGACCTGCACTGTGTCCTGAGCACCGCCCTCCCATGTGACCTGCACTGTGTCCTGAGCACCGCCCTCCCATGTGACCTGCACTGTGTCCTGAGCACCGCCCTCCCATGTGACCTGCACTGTGTCCTGAGCACCGCCCTCCCATGTGACCTGCACTGTCCAGAGCACCGCCCTCCCATGTGACCTGCACTGTCCAGAGCACCGCCCTCCCATGTGACCTGCACTGTCCAGAGCACCGCCCTCCCATGTGACCTGCACTGTCCTGAGCACCGCCCTCCCATGTGACCTGCACTGTCCTGAGCACCGCCCTCCCATGTGACCTGCAGCACTCATTAGGGGGAGAGAGCCTCAAATGACCCCGATGTTGTTGTTACCCTGAAATATCTCAAAAGTTATTGAATTAGCAGCTTTGTTTGGACTAGCTGTTTCCTTTCATTAGTTATAGGTGATGGTATACCTATAGGTTTATTACTTCAGTATTACCTCCATAGTATACAAGGGGACTCCAGTAGAGGGAGCCAGTGTCACCAGTCCCTCCATAGTAATACAAGGGGACTCCAGTAGAGGGAGCCAGTGTCACCTGTCCCTCCATAGTAATACAAGGGGACTCCAGTAGAGGGAGCCAGTGTTACCAGTCCCGCCATAGCAATACAAGGGGACTCCAGTAGAGGGAGCCAGTGTCACCAGTCCCTCCATAGTAATACAAGGGGACTCCAGTAGAGGGAGCCAGTGTTACCAGTCCCGCCATAGCAATACAAGGGGACTCCAGTAGAGGGAGCCAGTGTCACCAGTCCCTCCATAGTAATACAAGGGGACTCCAGTAGAGGGAGCCAGTGTTACCAGTCCCGCCATAGCAATACAAGGGGACTCCAGTAGAGGGAGCCAGTGTCACCAGTCCCTCCATAGTAATACAAGGGGACTCCAGTAGAGGGAGCCAGTGTTACCAGTCCCGCCATAGCAATACAAGGGGACTCCAGTAGAGGGAGCCAGTGTCACCTGTCCCTCCATAGTAATACAAGGGGACTCCAGTAGAGGGAGCCAGTGTTACCAGTCCCGCCATAGCAATACAAGGGGACTCCAGTAGAGGGAGCCAGTGTTACCAGTCCCGCCATAGCAATACAAGGGGACTCCAGTAGAGGGAGCCAGTGTCACCTGTCCCTCCATAGTAATACAAGGGGACTCCAGTAGAGGGAGCCAGTGTTACCAGTCCCGCCATAGCAATACAAGGGGACTCCAGTAGAGGGAGCCAGTGTTACCAGTCCCGCCATAGCAATACAAGGGGACTCCAGTAGAGGGAGCCAGTGTCACCAGTCCCTCCATAGTAATACAAGGGGACTCCAGTACCCCTTGTATAATACAAGGGGACTCCAGTAGAGGGAGCCAGTGTCACCAGTCCCTCCATAGTAATACAAGGGGACTCCAGTAGAGGGAGCCAGTGTCACCAGTCCCTCCATAGTAATACAAGGGGACTCCAGTAGAGGGAGCCAGTGTCACCAGTCCCTCCACAGCAATACAAGGGGACTCCAGTAGAGGGAGCCAGTGTCACCAGCCCCACCATATTAATACAAGGAGACTCCAGTAGAGGGAGCCAGTGTCACCAGTCCCTCCATAGTAATACAAGGGGACTCCAGTAGAGGGAGCCAGTGTCACCAGTCCCTCCATAGTAATACAAGGGGACTCCAGTAGAGGGAGCCAGTGTCACCAGTCCCTCCATAGTAATACAAGGGGGCTCCAGTAGAGGGAGCCAGTGTTACCAGTCCCGCCATAGCAATACAAGGGGACTCCAGTAGAGGGAGCCAGTGTCACCTGTCCCTCCATAGTAATACAAGGGGACTCCAGTAGAGGGAGCCAGTGTTACCAGTCCCGCCATAGCAATACAAGGGGACTCCAGTAGAGGGAGCCAGTGTTACCAGTCCCGCCATAGCAATACAAGGGGACTCCAGTAGAGGGAGCCAGTGTCACCTGTCCCTCCATAGTAATACAAGGGGACTCCAGTAGAGGGAGCCAGTGTTACCAGTCCCGCCATAGCAATACAAGGGGACTCCAGTAGAGGGAGCCAGTGTTACCAGTCCCGCCATAGCAATACAAGGGGACTCCAGTAGAGGGAGCCAGTGTCACCAGTCCCTCCATAGTAATACAAGGGGACTCCAGTACCCCTTGTATAATACAAGGGGACTCCAGTAGAGGGAGCCAGTGTCACCAGTCCCTCCATAGTAATACAAGGGGACTCCAGTAGAGGGAGCCAGTGTCACCAGTCCCTCCATAGTAATACAAGGGGACTCCAGTAGAGGGAGCCAGTGTCACCAGTCCCTCCATAGTAATACAAGGGGACTCCAGTAGAGGGAGCCAGTGTCACCTGTCCCTCCATAGTAATACAAGGGGACTCCAGTAGAGGGAGCCAGTGTCATCTGGCAGATACAATAGAGTGACCCCTCTATTATGTGTGTGGAGGTTACTGTATAGCGGAAGGTGTTGCTCCACATGCATATGTCAGCTCCACCCATGTCTTCCCCATACAGATGGTTGCCGATCATCTCGCGAGGTTCCAGACAGTCTGATGAGGACTTTGCATCTCGTGTCCAGAAGGTGAGCAGGCAGGGACTGGATGTAATGGGTGAGCAGTCCAGGAGTAGGGCAGGTGACTTCTGGGGTGTATGGAATGGGGGGTGGGGTCAGGTTTGGGGGAGGGGTTGGAGGACCCGAGTGTTTAGGGGTTAGTGGATGAAGGAAATGATGGGGTTATAGGCTGTGTTGGCAGTGAGAGGTGTGTGGGGTGTATGGAATGGGGGTGGGGTCAGGTTTGGGGGTGGGGGTTGGAGGACCCGCGTGTTTAGGGGTTGGTGGATGAAGGAAATGATGGGGTTATAGGCTGTGTTGGCAGTGAGAGGTGTGTGGGATGTATGGAATGGGGGTGGGGTCAGGTTTGGGGGAGGGGTTGGAGGACCCGAGTGTTTAGGGGTTGGTGGATAAAGGAAATGATGGGGTTATAGGCTGTGTTGGCAGTGAGAGGTGTGTGGGGTGTATGGAATGGGGGTGGGGTCAGGTTTAGGGGAGGGGTTGGAGGACCCGAGTGTGTAGGGGTTGGATGAAGGAAGTGATGGGGTTATAGGCTGTGTTGGCAGTGAGGGGTGTGTGGGGTGTATGGAATGGGGGTGGGGTCAGGTTTGGGGGAGGGGTTGGAGGACCCGAGTGTTGAGGGGTTGGTGGATGAAGGAAATGATGGGGTTATAGGCTGTGTTGGCAGTGAGAGGTGTGTGGGGTGTATGGAATGGGGGTGGGGTCAGGTTTGGGGGTGGGGTTGGAGGACCCGAGTGTTTAGGGGTTGGATGAAGGAAGTGATGGGGTTATAGGCTGTGTTGGCAGTGAGAGGTGTGTGGGGTGTATGGAATGGGGGTGGGGTCAGGTTTGGGGGAGGGGTTGGAGGACCCGAGTGTTTAGGGGTTGGTGGATGAAGGAAATGATGGGGTTATAGGCTGTGTTGGCAGTGAGAGGGGTGACTGAGGGGATCGCTAGATGTTGGAGGCTAAGTTTGACAAATAAGAGGTTAGGGGTCAGAATGGAGGAAAGGTTGGTTAGGGTCCATATGTTGGTGATGGGTGGTCAAGGGAAGGCTCAAGGGGAGAGAAACGTCATAGACCAAATGTATGGAATAAAAGAGTGTCTCTCCTCCATGTTTCACTCTGTCACTGCGCTCCTCTGTGCATCTGCTCTCTGTCACTGCGCTCCTCTGTGCATCTGCTCTCTGTCACTGCGCTCCTCTGTGCATCTGCTCTCTGTCACTGCGCTCCTCTCTGTCACTGTGCTCCTCTGTGTGTCTCCTCTCTGTCACTGCGCTCCTCTGTGCATCTCCTCTCTGTCACTGCACTCCTTTGTGCATCTGCTCTCTGTTACTGCGCTCCTCTGTGCATCTGCTCTCTGTCACCGCGCTCCTTTGTGCATCTGCTCTCTGTCACTGCGCTCCTCTTTGTCACTGTGCTCCTCTGTGTGTCTCCTCTCTGTCACTGTGCTCCTCTGTGTGGCTCCTCTGTGTCTCCTCTCTGTCACTGCCCTCCTCTGTCTGTCTCCTCTCTGTCACTGCCCTCCTCTGTCTGTCTCCTCTCTGTCACTGCCCTCCTCTGTCTGTCTCCTCTGTGTGTCACTGCCCTCCTCTGTGTGTCTCCTCTCTGTCACTGCCCTCCTCTGTGTGTCTCCTCTGTGTGTCACTGCCCTCCTCTGTGTGTCTCCTCTGTGTGTCACTGCCCTCCTCTGTGTGTCTCCTCTCTGTCACTGCACTCCTCTGTCTGTCTCCTCTCTGTCACTGCACTCCTCTGTCTGTCTCCTCTCTGTCACTGCACTCCTCTGTGTCACTGCCCTCCTCTGTGTGTCTCCTCTGTCACTGTGCTCCTCTGTGTGGCTCCTCTCTGTCACTGCCCTCCTCTGTCTGTCTCCTCTCTGTCACTGCCCTCCTCTGTCTGTCTCCTCTGTGTGTCACTGCCCTCCTCTGTGTGTCTCCTCTCTGTCACTGCCCTGCTCTGTGTGTCTCCTCTCTGTCACTGCCCTCCTCTGTGTGTCTCCTCTCTATCACTGCACTCCTCTGTGTCACTGCACTCCTCTGTGCGTCTCCTCTATGTCACTGTGCTCCTCTGTGTGGCTCTTCTGTGTGTCTCCTCTGTGCATCTCCTCTCTGTCACTGCGCTCCTCTGTGTGTCTCCTCTCTGTCACTGCCCTCCTCTGTGTGTCTCCTCTCTGTCACTGCCCTCCTCTGTGTGTCTCCTCTCTGTCACTGCACTCCTCTGTGTCACTGCACTCCTCTGTGTCACTGCACTCCTCTGTGTGTCGCCTCTCTGTCACTGTGCGCCTCTGTGTGTCTCCTCTGTGCACTCCTCTGTGTCACTGCGCTCCTCTGTGCATCTCTCTGTTACTGCACTCCTCTGTGCATCTCCTCTCTGTCACTGCGCTCCTCTGTGCATCTCCTCTCTGTCACTGTGCTCCTCTGTGCATCTCTCTGTTACTGCGCTCCTCTGTGCATCTCCTCTGTCACTGTGCTCCTCTGTGTCACTGCCCTCCTCTGTGTGTCTCCTCTATGTGTCACTGCCCTCCTCTGTGTGTCTCCTCTCTGTCACTGCCCTACTCTGTGTGTCTCCTCTCTGTCACTGCACTCCTCTGTGTCACTGCTCTCCTCTGTGTGGCTCCTCTCTGTCACTGCCCTCCTCTGTGTGTCTCCTCTGTGTGTCACTGCCCTCCTCTGTGTGTCTCCTCTGTGTGTCACTGCCCTCCTCTGTGTGTCTCCTCTGTGTCACTGCACTCCTCTGTGTCACTGCACTCCTCTGTGTCACTGCACTCCTCTGTGTGTCTCCTCTATGTCACTGCGCTCCTCTGTGTGGCTCTTCTGTGTGTCTCCTCTATGCATCTCCTCTGTCACTGCGCTCCTCTGTCTGTCTCCTCTGTCACTGCCCTCCTCTGTGTGTCTCCTCTCTGTCACTGCACTCCTCTGTGTCACTGCACTCCTCTGTGTGTCGCCTCTCTGTCACTGTGCGCCTCTGTGTGTCTCCTCTGTGCATCTCCTCTCTGTCACTGCGCTCCTCTGTGCATCTCCTCTCTGTCACTGCGCATCTCCTCTCTGTCACTGCGCTCCTCTGTGCATCTCTTCTCTGTCACTGTGCTCCTCTGTGCATCTCCTCTCTGTTACTGCGCTCCTCTGTGCATCTCCTCTCTGTCACTGTGCTCCTCTGTGTGTCTCCTCTGTGTCACTGCACTCCTCTGTGTATCTCCTCTCTGTCACTGCGCTCCTCTGTGTATCTCCTCTCTGTCACTGTGCTCCTCTGTGTCACTGCCCTCCTCTGTCTGTCTCCTCTGTGTGTCACTGCCCTCCTCTGTGTGTCTCCTCTCTGTCACTGCCCTCCTCTGTGTGTCTCCTCTGTGTGTCACTGCCCTCCTCTGTGTGTCTCCTCTCTGTCACTGCCCTCCTCTGTGTGTCTCCTCTCTGTCACTGCCCTCCTCTGTGTGTCTCCTCTGTGTGTCACTGCCCTCCTCTGTGTGTCTCCTCTGTGTGTCACTGCCCTTCTCTGTGTGTCTCCTCTCTGTCACTGCCCTCCTCTGTGTGTCTCCTCTGTGTGTCACTGCCCTCCTCTGTGTGTCTCCTCTGTGTGTCACTGCCCTCCTCTGTGTGTCTTCTCTCTGTCACTGCCCTCCTCTGTGTGTCTCCTCTCTATCACTGCACTCCTCTGTCACTGCACTCCTCTGTGTGTCTCCTCTGTGTGTCTCCTCTGTCACTGTGCTCCTCTGTGCATCTCCTCTCTGTCACTGCACTCCTCTGTCTGTCTCCTCTGTCACTGCCCTCCTCTCTGTCTCCTTTCTGTCACTGCCCTCCTCTGTCTGTCTCCTCTCTGTCACTGCCCTCCTCTGTGTGTCTCCTCTGTGTGTCACCTCTCTGTCACTGCCCTCCTCTGTGTGTCTCCTCTCTATCACTGCACTCCTCTGTGTCACTGCACTTCTCTGTGTGTCGCCTCTCTGTCACTGTGCGCCTATGTGCATCTCCTCTCTGTCACTGCGCTCCTCTGTGCATCTCCTCTCTGTCACTGTGCTCCTCTGTGCATCTCCTCTCTGTCACAGCGCTCCTCTGTGCATCTCCTCTCCGTCACTGCGCTCCTCTGTGCATCTCCTCTCTGTCACTGTGCTCCTCTCTGTCACTGTGCTCCTCTCTGTCACTGCACTCCTCTGTGTGTCGCCTCTCTGTCACTGTGCGCCTCTGTGTGTCTCCTCTGTGCATCTCCTCTCTGTCACTGCGCTCCTCTGTGCATCTCCTCTCTGTCACTGCGCTCCTCTGTGCATCTCCTCTCTGTTACTGCGCTCCTCTGTGCATCTCCTCTCTGTCACTGTGCTCCTCTGTCTGTCTCCTCTGTGTGTCACTGCCCTCCTCTGTGTGTCTCCTCTCTGTCACTGCCCTCCTCTGTGTGTCTCCTCTGTGTGTCTCCTCTGTGTGTCACTGCCCTCCTCTGTGTGTCTCCTCTATGTCACTGTGCTCCTCTGTGTGGCTCTTCTGTGTGTCTCCTCTGTGCATCTCCTCTGTCACTGCGCTCCTCTGTCTGTCTCCTCTGTCACTGCCCTCCTCTGTGTGTCTCCTCTCTGTCACTGCCCTCCTCTGTGTGTCACTGCCCTCCTCTGTGTGTCACTGCCCTCCTCTGTGTGTCACTGCCCTCCTCTGTGTGTCTCCTCTCTATCACTGCACCCCTCTGTGTCACTGCACTCCTCTGTGTGTCTCCTCTATGTCACTGTGCTCCTCTGTGTGTCTCCTCTGTGTGTCTCCTCTGTCACTGTGCTCCTCTGTGCATCTCCTTTCTGTCACTGCCCTCCTCTGTCTCCTCTCTGTCACTGCCCTCCTCTGTCTGTCTCCTCTCTGTCACTGCCCTCCTCTGTGTGTCACCTCTCTGTCACTGCCCTCCTCTGTGTGTCTCCTCTCTATCACTGCACTCCTCTGTGTCACTGCACTTCTCTGTGTGTCGCCTCTCTGTCACTGTGCGCCTCTGTGTGTCTCCTCTGTGCATCTCCTCTCTGTCACTGCGCTCCTCTGTGCATCTCCTCTCTGTCACTGCGCTCCTCTGTGCATCTCCTCTCTGTCACTGCGCTCCTCTGTGCATCTCCTCTCTGTCACTGCGCTCCTCTGTGCATCTCCTCTCTGTCACTGCGCTCCTCTGTGCATCTCCTCTCTGTCACTGCGCTCCTCTGTGCATCTCCTCTCTGTCACTGTGCTCCTCTCTGTCACTGTGCTCCTCTGTGTCACTGCACTCCTCTCTGTCACTGCACTCCTCTGTGTGTCTCCTCTCTGTCACTGCCCTCCTCTGTGTGTCTCCTCTGTGTGTCACTGCCCTTCTCTGTGTGTCTCCTCTCTGTCACTGCCCTCCTCTGTGTGTCTCCTCTCTGTCATTGCTTTCCTCTGTGTGTCTCCTCTGTGTGTCACTGCCCTCCTCTGTGTGTCTCTTCTGTGTGTCACTGCCCTCCTCTGTGTGTCTCCTCTGTGTGTCACTGCCCTCCTCTGTGTGTCACTGCCCTCCTCTGTGTGTCACTGCCCTCCTCTGTGTGTCTCCTCTATGTCACTGTGCTCCTCTGTGTGTCTCCTCTGTGCATCTCCTCTGTGTCACTGCGCTCCTCTCTGTCTCCTCTGTGTGTCACCTCTCTGTCACTGCCCTCCTCTGTGTGTCTCCTCTGTGTCACTGCACTCCTCTGTGTGTCTCCTCTCTGTCACTGCACTCCTCTGTGTCACTGCACTCCTCTGTGTGTCGCCTCTCTGTCACTGTGCGCCTCTGTGTCACTGCCCTCCTCTGTGTCACTGCCCTCCTCTGTGTGTCTCCTCTGTGTATCTCCTCTCTGTCACTGTGCTCCTCTCTGTCACTGCCCTCCTCTGTCTGTCTCCTCTGTGTGTCACTGCCCTCCTCTGTCTGTCTCCTCTGTGTGTCACTGCCCTCGTCTGTGTGTCTCCTCTGTGTGTCACTGCCCTCCTCTGTGTGTCTCCTCTCTGTCACTGCCCTCCTCTGTGTGTCTCCTCTCTATCACTGCACCCCTCTGTGTCACTGCACTCCTCTGTGTGTCTCCTCTATGTCACTGTGCTCCTCTGTGTGTCTCCTCTGTGTGTCTCCTCTCTGTCACTGCCCTCCTCTGTGTGTCTCCTCTCTGTCACTGCCCTCCTCTGTGTGTCTCCTCTCTGTCACTGCACTCCTTTGTGTTACTGCGCTCCTCTGTGTGTCTCCTCTGTCACTGTGCTCCTCTGTGGCTCTTCTGTGTGTCTCCTCTGTGCATCTCCTCTCTGTCACTGCGCTCCTCTGTGTCTCCTCTGTCTGTCTCCTCTTTGTCACTGCCCTCCTCTCTGTCTCCTTTCTGTCACTGCCCTCCTCTGTCTGTCTCCTCTGTCACTGCCCTCCTCTGTGTGTCTCCTCTGTGTGTCACCTCTCTGTCACTGCCCTCCTCTGTGTGTCTCCTCTGTGTCACTGCACTCCTCTGTGTCACTGCACTCCTCTGTGTGTCGCCTCTCTGTCACTGTGCGCCTCTGTGTGTATCCTCTGTGCATCTCCTCTCTGTCACTGCGCTCCTCTGTGCATCTCCTCTGTCACTGTGCTCCTCTGTGTGTCTCCTCTGTGTCACTGCACTCCTCTGTGTATCTCCTCTCTCACTGCCCTCCTCTGTGTGTCTCCTCTGTCACTGCCCTCCTCTGTGTGTCTCCTCTCTCACTGCCCTCCTCTGTGTGTCTCCTCTCTCACTGCCCTCCTTTGTGTGTCTCCTCGTTGTCACTGCGCTCCTCTGTGCGTCACTGCACTCCTCTGTGTGTCTCCTCTCTTTCACTGCACTCCTCTGTGTGTCTCCTGTGTGTCACTGCACTCCTCTATATGTCTACTCTCTGTCACTGCCTTCCTCTGTGTGTCTACTTTCTGTCAGTGCACTCCTCTGTGTGTTTCATCTGTTACCGCGCTCCTCTGTGTGTCTCATCTGTCACCGCGCTCCTCTGTGTCTCCCCTCTGTCACTGCGTTTCTCTCTGCATCTCCTCTCTGTCACTGCACTCCTCTGTGTGTCTCTTCTCTGTCACTGCGCTCCTCTGTGTGTCTCTTCTCTGTCACTGCGCTCCTCTGTGTGTCTCTTCTCTGTCACTGCGCTCCTCTGTGTGTCTCTTCTCTGTCACTGCGCTCCTCTGTGTGTCTCTTCTCTGTCACTGCGCTCCTCTGTGTGTCTTATCTCCGTCACTTTGTCTCTCCTTCCGCCATGTGTGGCAGTGTCTCTCTTCTCACGGTAACATGCTTTGTGCAGGTGGTGGCATCCTCATTGGGTGTTTCCGGAACAAGTCACACAGCCGCAGATCAGGCAGAACATGTGAAAAGGAGAGTAAGAGATCCGCCTCTCCGCACCCCCACGGTCTCTTCAGCTACCCCAGCTGCTGGAGTCATGGCACAGAGGGTGAAGGAAGTACTGCCACAAGTACCCCTCTCAGTCATTCATAGAGATCTTGGTGAGTTCCTATGAAGCCTTCTCTGCTATCTGCACCTCGGTTATCGTGTAGCGATGTCTGACCACTGTGGTCTCACTGTAATTGTGTAGCAGGATCTGGCCACTATGATCTGTTATCGTGTAGCTGGGTCTGTCCATTGTAGTCTCTCTGGTATCGTGTAGCTGGGTCTGGTCACTGTGGTCTCTCTGGTATCGTGTAGCTGGGTCTGGCCGCTGTAGTCTCCCCATTATCGTGTAGCTGGGTCTGGCCGCTATAGTCTCTGTTATCGTGTAGCTGGATCTGGTCGCTGTAGCCTACCTGTTATCGTGTAGCTGGGTCTGGCCGCTGTAGTCTCCCCATTATCGTGTTGCTGTGTCTGGCCGCTGTAGTCTCTGTTATAGTGTAGCTGGGTCTGGCCGCTGTGGTCTCACTGTTATCGTGCAGCTGTGTCTGGCAACTGTGGTCTCACGGTTATCGTGTAGCTGGATCTGGTCGCTGTGGTCTCTGTTACCGTGTAGCTGGGTCTGGCCGCTGTGGTCTCTATTATCGTGTAGTTGGGTCTGTCCATTGTAGTCTCTCTGTTATCGTGTAGCTGGATCTGGTCGCTGTAGCCTATCTGTTACCGTGTAGCTGTGTCTAGCTACTGTGGTCTCACTGTTACCGTGTAGCTGTGTCTGGCCACTGTAGTTTCTCTGTTATCATGTAGCTGTGTCTGGCCACTGTTGTCTCTCTGTTATTGTGTAGCTGGGTCTGGATGCTGTTATCGTGTGTCTGGGTCTGGCCGCTGTTGTCTCTCTGTTATCGTGTAGCTGGGTCTGGCCACTGTGCTCTCACTGTTATCGTGTAGCTGGGTCTGGCCACTGTGCTCTCACTGTTATCGTGTAGCTGGGTCTGGCCGCTGTGGTCTCTCTGGTATCGTGTAGCTGGGTCTGGCCTCTGTAGTCTCTCTGTTATTGTGTAGCTGGGTCTGGATGCTGTTATCATGTAGCTGTGTCTGGCCACTGTTGTCTCTCTGTTATTGTGTAGCTGGGTCTGGATGCTGTTATCGTGTGTCTGAGGCTGGCCGCTGTTGTCTCTCTGTTATCGTGTAGCTGGGTCTGGCCGCTGTGGTCTCTCTGGTATCGTGTAGCTGGGTCTGGCCACTGTGCTCTCACTGTTATCGTGTAGCTGGGTCTGGCCACTGTGCTCTCACTGTTATCGTGTAGCTGGGTCTGGCCACTGTGCTCTCACTGTTATCGTGTAGCTGGGTCTGGCCACTGTAGTCTCCCCATTATCGTGTTGCTGTGTCTGGCCGCTGTAGTCTCTGTTATTGTTTAGCTGGGTCTGGTCACTGTAGCCTATCTGTTACCATGTAGCTGGGTCTGGCCACTGTGGTCTCACTGTTATCCTGTAGCTGGGTCTGGCCTCTGTAGTCTCTCTGTTACCGTGTAGCTGGGTCTGGCCTCTGTTATCTCTCTCATCGTGTAGCTGGGTCTGGCCTCTGTTATCTCTCTCATCGTGTAGCTGGGTCTGGTCGCTGTAGCTTATCTGTTATCGTGTACCTGGGTCTGGCTGCTGTAGTCTGTTATCGTGTAGCTGGGTCCGGTCACTATGGTCTCTCTGGTATCGTGTAGCTGGGTCTGGCTGCTGTAACCTACCTGTTATCGTGTAGCTGAGTCTGGCCGCTGTAGTCTCTCTGTTATTGTGTAGCTGGGTCTGGCCACTGTAGTCTCTCTGTTATCGTGAAGCTGGGTCTGGCCGCTGTAACCTACCTGTTATCATGTAGCTGGGTCTGGCCGCTATAGTCTGTTATCATGTAGCTGGGTCTGGCCTCTATAGTCTCTATCTTATCATGTAGCTGGGTTTGGCCGCTGTAGTCTCTCTGTTAGCGTGTAGCTGGGTCTGGCCTCTGTAGTGTCTCTCTTATCATGTAGCTGGGTCTGGCCACTGTAGTCTCTCTGTTATCCTGAAGCTGGGTCTGGCCTCTGTAGTCTACAGTATATGTTATCATGTAGCTGGGTCTGGCCGCTGTAGTCTCTCTGTTATCATGTAGCTGGGTCTGGCCTCTATAGTCTCTATGTTATCATGTAGCTGGGTCTGGCCACTGTAGTTTCTCTGTTATCATGTAGCTGGGTCTGGCCACTGTTGTCTCTCTCTTATCGTGTAGCTGGGTCTGGCCGCTGTAGTCTCTGTTATCATGTAGCTGGGTTTGGCCGCTGTAGTCTCTCTGTTAGCGTGTAGCTGGGTCTGGCCTCTGTAGTCTCTCTCTTATCATGTAGCTGGGTTTGGCCGCTGTAGTCTGTTATCGTGAAGCTGGGTCTGGCCGCTGTAGTCTGTTATCGTGAAGCTGGGTCTGGCCGCTGTAGTCTGTTATCGTGTAGCTGGGTCTGGCCACTGTAGTCTCTCTGGTATCGTGTAGCTGGGTCTGGCCACTGTAGACTCTCTGTTATCATGAAGCTGGGTCTGGCCACTGTAGTCTCTATGTTATCATGTAGCTGGGTCTGGCCTCTGTAGTCTCTGTTATCATGTAGCGGGGTTTGGCCGCTGTAGTCTCTCTGTTATCGTGTAGCTGTGTCTGGCCGCTGTAGTCTCTCTGTTATTGTGTGGCTGGGTCTGGCCGCTGTAGTCTCTCTGTTATCGTGTAGCTGGGTTTGGCCGCTGTAGTCTCTGTTATCGGGTAGCTGTGTCTGGCCTCTGTAGTCTCTCTGTTATCGTGAAGCTGGGTCTGGCCTCTGTAGTCTCTATGTTATCGTGAAGCTGGGTCTGGCCTCTGTAGTCTCTATGTTATCATGTAGCTGGGTCTGGCCTCTGTAGTCTCTCTGTTATCGTGAAGCTGGGTCTGGCCGCTGTAGTCTGTTATCGTGTAGCTGGGTCTGGCCACTGTAGTCTCTCTGTTATCGTGTAGCTGGGTCTGGCCACTGTAGTCTCTCTCTTATCGTGAAGCTGGGTCTGGCCACTGTAGTCTCTATGTTATCGTGTAGCTGGGTCTGGCCACTGTAGTCTCTCTCTTATCGTGAAGCTGGGTCTGGCCACTGTAGTCTCTCTGTTATCATGTAGCTGGGTCTGGCCTCTGTAGGCTCTCTGTTATCATGTAGCTGGGTCTGGCCACTGTAGTCTCTCTCTTATCATGTAGCTGGGTCTGGCCGCTGTAGTCACTATGTTATCGTGTAGCTGGGTCTGGCCGCTGTAGTCACTATGTTATCGTGTAGCTGGGTCTGGCCACTGTAGTCTCTCTGTTATCGTGTAGCTGGGTCTGGCCGCTGTAGTCTGTTATCGTGTAACTGGGTCTGGCCGCTGTAGTCCCTCTGTTATCGTGAAGCTAGGTCTGGTTTCTGTAGTCACTATGTTATCGTGTAGCTGGGTCTGGCCGCTGTAGTCTCTCTGTTATCGTGAAGCTGGGTCTGGCCGCTGTAGTCTCTCTGTTATCGTGAAGCTGGGTCTGGCCGCTGTAGTCTCTATGTTATCATGTAGCTGGGTCTGGCCTCTGTAGTCTCTGTTATCGTGTAGCTGGGTCTGGCCACTGTAGTCTCTCTGTTATCGTGTAGCTGGGTCTGGCCTCTGTAGTCTCTCTCTTATCCTGTAGCTGGGTCTGGCCACTGTAGTCTCTCTGTTATCGTGTAGCTGGGTTTGGCCGCTGTAGTCTGTTATCGTGTAGCTGGGTCTGGCCACTGTAGTTTCTCTGTTATCATGTAGCTGTGTCTGGCCGCTGTAGTCTCTCTGCTATCATGTAGCTGGGTCTGGCCTCTATAGTCTCTATGTTATCATGTAGCTGGGTCTGGCCGCTGTAGTTTCTCTGTTATCATGTAGCTGTGTCTGGCCACTGTAGTCTCTCTGTTATCATGTAGCTGGGTCTGGCCGTTGTAGCCTCTCTGTTATTGTTTAGCTGTGTCTGGCCGCTGTAGTCTCTCTGTTATCGTGTAGCTGGGTCTGGCCGCTGTAGTCTCTCTGTTATTGTGTAGCTGGGTCTGGATGCTGTTATCATGTAGCTGTGTCTGGCCGCTGTTGTCTCTCTGTTATCGTGTAGCTGGGTCTGGTCACCCCTCTGTGTCGTATTTCGGTGATTTCTCACTTGTCTCCTCAGCTCAGACTGGCTGTGTCGATACTACAATCACAAATATCCTGGAAGGCCGGGTGCCGTATGTACCTGAGACAGCGGGGGTGAATGATTCACAAGCCAGAGCCGGCAGCTGCCCCACAAAGGTAATTCCCACATGGTAGAGAAGACTAGGAATTTAGTAGGAGGTGTTGGGGTGGGTAGATCACATTTATTGGGGTAGGAAGATCACATTTATAGTGGTGGATTGGGGTGGGTAGATCACATTTATAGTGGTGGATTGGGGTGAGTAGATCACATTTATAGTGGTGGATTGGGGTGAGTAGATCACATTTATAGTGGTGGATTGGGGTAAGTAGATCACATTTATAGTGGTGGATTGGGGTGAGTAGATCACATTTATAGTGGTGGATTGGGGTGAGTAGATCACATTTATAGTGATGGATTGGGGTGAGTAGATCACATTTATAGTGATGGATTGGGGTGAGTAGATCACATTTATAGTGATGGATTGGGGTGGGTAAATCACATTTATAGTGATGGATTGGGGTGAGTAGATCACATTTATAGTGATGGATTGGGGTGGGTAAATTACATTTATAGTGGTGGATTGGGATGAGTAGATCACATTTATAGTGGTGGATTGGGATGAGTAGATCACATTTATAGTGATGGATTGGGGTGAGTAGATCACATTTATAGTGATGGATTGGGGTGAGTAGATCACATTTATAGTGGTGGGTTGGGGTGAGTAGATCACATTTATAGTGGTGGGTTGGGGTGAGTAGATCACATTTATAGTGGTGGATTGGGGTGAGTAGATCACATTTATAGTGGTGGATTGGGGAGGGTAGATCACATTTATTGGGCTGGATTGGGGTGGGTAGATCACATTTATAGTGGTGGATTGGGGTGAGTCGATCACATTTATAATGGTGGATTGGGATGAGTAGATCACATTTATAGTGATGGATTGGGGTGAGTAGATCACATTTATAGTGGTGGGTTGGGGTGAGTAGATCACATTTATAGTGGTGGGTTGGGGTGAGTAGATCACATTTATAGTGGTGGATTGGGGTGCGTAGATCACATTTATAGTGGTGGATTGAGGCGGGTACATCACATTTATAGTGATGGATTGGGGTGGGTAGATCACATTTATAGTGGTGGATTGGGGGTGGGTAGATCACATTTATAGTGGTGGATTGGGGTGGGTAGATCACATTTATAGTGGTGGATTGGGGTGGGTAGATCACATTTATAGTGGTGGATTGGGGTGGGTAGATCACATTCATAGTGGTGGATTGGGGCGGGTAGATCACATTTATAGTGGTGGATTGAGGCGGGTAGATCACATTTATAGTGGTGGATTGAGGCGGGTAGATCACATTTATAGTGCTGGATTGGGACGGGTAGATCACATTTATAGGGGTGGATTGGGGTGAGTCGATCACATTTATAGTGGTGGATTGGGGCGGGTAGATCACATTTATTGGGGTGGGTAGATCACATTTATAGTGGTGGATTGGGGTGGGTAGATCACATTTATTGGGGTGGGTAGATCACATTTATAGTGGTGGATTGGGGTGGGTAGATCACATTTATAGTGGTGGATTGGGGTGGGTAGATCACATTCATAGTGGTGGATTGGGACGGGTAGATCACATTTATAGTGGTGGATTGGGGCGGGTTGATCACATTTATTGGGCTGGATTGGGGCGGGTTAATCACATTCATAGTGGTGGATTGGGACGGGTAGATCACATTTATAGGGGTGGATTGGGACGGGTAGATCACATTTATAGGGGTGGATTGGGACGGGTTGATCACATTTATAGTGGTGGATTGGGACGGGTCGATCACATTCATAGGGGTGGATTGGGATGGGTAGATCACATTTATAGGGGTGGATTGGGATGGGTAGATCACATTCATAGTGGTGGATTGGGACGGGTAGATCACATTTATAGGGGTGGATTGGGACGGGTAGATCACATTTATAGTGGTGGATTGGGGTGGGTAGATCACATTTATAGGGGTGGATTGGGACGGGTAGATCACATTCATAGTGGTGGATTGGGACGGGTTGATCACATTTATAGGGGTGGATTGGGACGGGTTGATCACATTTATAGTGGTGGATTGGGACGGGTAGATCACATTCATAGGGGTGGATTGGGACGGGTAGATCACATTTATAGGGGTGGATTGGGGTGAGTCGATCACATTTATAGGGGTGGATTGGGGCGGGTAGATCACATTTATAGTGGTGGATTGGGATGAGTAGATCACATTTATAGGGGTGGATTGGGACGGGTAGATCACATTTATAGGGGTGGATTGGGGTGGGTAGATCACATTTATAGGGGTGGATTGGGGTGGGTTGATCACATTTATAGGGGTGGATTGGGGCGGGTAGATCACATTCATAGTGGTGGATTGGGACGGGTAGATCACATTTATAGTGGTGGATTGGGGCGGGTTGATCACATTTATAGGGGTGGATTGGGGCGGGTTGATCACATTTATAGGGGTGGATTGGGGCGGGTTGATCACATTTATAGGGGTGGATTGGGACGGGTAGATCACATTTATAGGGGTGGATTGGGACGGGTAGATCACATTTATAGGGGTGGATTGGGGTGGGTAGATCACATTTATAGGGGTGGATTGGGGTGGGTTGATCACATTTATAGGGGTGGATTGGGGCGGGTAGATCACATTCATAGTGGTGGATTGGGACGGGTAGATCACATTTATAGGGGTGGATTGGGACGGGTTGATCACATTTATAGGGGTGGATTGGGGTGGGTTGATCACATTTATAGGGGTGGATTGGGGCGGGTAGATCACATTCATAGTGGTGGATTGGGACGGGTAGATCACATTTATAGTGGTGGATTGGGGCGGGTTGATCACATTTATAGTGGTGGATTGGGGCGGGTTGATCACATTTATAGGGGTGGATTGGGGCGGGTTGATCACATTTATAGGGGTGGATTGGGGCGGGTTAAACACATTTATAGGGGTGGATTGGGACGGGTAGATCACATTTATAGGGGTGGATTGGGGTGGGTAGATCACATTTATAGGGGTGGATTGGGGTGGGTTGATCACATTTATAGGGGTGGATTGGGGCGGGTAGATCACATTCATAGTGGTGGATTGGGACGGGTAGATCACATTTATAGGGGTGGATTGGGACGGGTTGATCACATTTATAGGGGTGGATTGGGGCGGGTAGATCACATTTATAGGGGTGGATTGGGACGGGTAGATCACATTTATAGTGGTGGATTGGGACGGGTAGATCACATTTATAGTGGTGGATTGGGGCGGGTTGATCACATTTATAGGGGTGGATTGGGGCGGGTTGATCACATTTATAGGGGTGGATTGGGGCGGGTTGATCACATTTATAGGGGTGGATTGGGGCGGGTTGATCACATTTATAGGGGTGGATTGGGACGGGTAGATCACATTTATAGTGGTGGATTGGGACGGGTAGATCACATTTATAGTGGTGGATTGGGACGGGTAGATCACATTTATAGTGGTGGATTGGGACGGGTAGATCACATTTATAGGGGTGGATTGGGACGGGTAGATCACATTTATAGGGGTGGATTGGGACGGGTAGATCACATTTATAGGGGGGGATTGGGACGGGTAGATCACATTTATAGGGGTGGATTGGGACGGGTAGATCACATTTATAGTGGTGGATTGGGGCGGGTTGATCACATTTATAGGGGTGGATTGGGGCGGGTTGATCACATTTATAGGGGTGGATTGGGGCGGGTTGATCACATTTATAGGGGTGGATTGGGGCGGGTTGATCACATTTATAGGGGTGGATTGGGGCGGGTTGATCACATTTATAGGGGTGGATTGGGGCGGGTTGATCACATTTATAGGGGTGGATTGGGGCGGGTTGATCACATTTATAGGGGTGGATTGGGGCGGGTTGATCACATTTATTGGGCTGGATTGGGGCGGGTTGATCACATTTATAGTGGTGGATTGGGGCGGGTTGATCACATTTATAGTGGTGGATTGGGACGGGTAGATCACATTTATAGGGGTGGATTGGGACGGGTAGATCACATTTATAGGGGTGGATTGGGGCGGGTTGATCACATTTATAGGGGTGGATTGGGGCGGGTTGATCACATTTATTGGGCTGGATTGGGGCGGGTTGATCACATTTATAGTGGTGGATTGGGACGGGTTGATCACATTTATAGGGGTGGATTGGGACGGGTTGATCACATTTATAGGGGTGGATTGGGGCGGGTAGATCACATTTATAGGGGTGGATTGGGACGGGTTGATCACATTTATAGTGGTGGATTGGGGCGGGTTGATCACATTTATTGGGCTGGATTGGGGCGGGTTGATCACATTTATAGTGGTGGATTGGGGCGGGTTGATCACATTTATAGTGGTGGATTGGGGCGGGTTGATCACATTTATAGTGGTGGATTGGGACGGGTAGATCACATTTATAGGGGTGGATTGGGACGGGTAGATCACATTTATAGGGGTGGATTGGGGCGGGTAGATCACATTTATAGGGGTGGATTGGGACAGGTTGATCACATTTATAGTGGTGGATTGGGGCGGGTTGATCACATTTATTGGGCTGGATTGGGGTGGGTTGATCACATTTATAGTGGTGGATTGGGGCGGGTTGATCACATTTATAGTGGTGGATTGGGACGGGTAGATCACATTTATAGGGGTGGATTGGGGTGGGTAGATCACATTTATAGGGGTGGATTGGGGTGGGTTGATCACATTTATAGGGGTGGATTGGGGCGGGTAGATCACATTCATAGTGGTGGATTGGGACGGGTAGATCACATTTATAGTGGTGGATTGGGGCGGGTTGATCACATTTATAGGGGTGGATTGGGGCGGGTTGATCACATTTATAGGGGTGGATTGGGGCGGGTTGATCACATTTATAGGGGTGGATTGGGACGGGTTGATCACATTTATTGGGCTGGATTGGGGCGGGTTAATCACATTTATAGTGGTGGATTGGGGCGGGTTGATCACATTTATAGTGGTGGATTGGGACGGGTAGATCACATTTATAGGGGTGGATTGGGACGGGTTGATCACATTTATAGGGGTGGATTGGGGCGGGTAGATCACATTTATAGTGGTGGATTGGGGCGGGTAGATCACATTTATAGGGGTGGATTGGGGCGGGTAGATCACATTTATAGGGGTGGATTGGGACGGGTAGATCACATTTATAGGGGTGGATTGGGGCGGGTTGATCACATTTATAGTGGTGGATTGGGGCGGGTTGATCACATTTATTGGGCTGGATTGGGGCGGGTTGATCACATTTATAGTGGTGGATTGGGGTGGGTTGATCACATTTATTGGGCTGGATTGGGGCGGGTTTATCACATTTATAGTGGTGGATTGGGGCGGGTTGATCACATTTATAGGGGTGGATTGGGGAGGGTAGATCACATTTATAGTGGTGGATTGGGACGGGTTGATCACATTTATTGGGCTGGATTGGGGCGGGTTGATCACATTTATAGTGGTGGATTGAGGCGGGTTGATCACATTTATAGGGGTGGATTGGGGAGGGTAGATCACATTTATAGGGGTGGATTTGGACGGGTAGATCACATTTATAGGGGTGGATTGGGGAGGGTAGATCACATTTATAGGGGTGGATTGGGGCGGGTTGATCACATTCATAGTGGTGGATTGGGGCGGGTTGATCACATTCATAGTGGTGGATTGGGGTGGGTAGATCACATTCATAGTGGTGGATTGGGGCGGGTAGATCACATTTATAGGGGTGGATTGGGGCGGGTTGATCACATTTATAGTGGTGGATTGGGGCGGGTTTATCACATTTATAGGGGTGGATTGGGGCGGGTTGATCACATTTATAGGGGTGGATTGGGGCGGGTTGATCACATTTATAGGGGTGGATTGGGGCGGGTTGATCACATTTATAGGGGTGGATTGGGGCGGGTTGATCACATTTATAGGGGTGGATTGGGGCGGGTTGATCACATTTATTGGGCTGGATTGGGGCGGGTTGATCACATTTATTGGGCTGGATTGGGGCGGGTTGATCACATTTATAGTGGTGGATTGGGGCGGGTTGATCACATTTATAGTGGTGGATTGGGACGGGTAGATCACATTTATAGGGGTGGATTGGGACGGGTAGATCACATTTATAGGGGTGGATTGGGGAGGGTAGATCACATTTATAGGGGTGGATTGGGACGGGTAGATCACATTTATAGGGGTGGATTGGGACGGGTAGATCACATTTATAGGGGTGGATAATGATGACCCTTTTCCCCAGGCTCAGCATAGAGGATTTGCACGAAGGCCGGAGGACAGACATTTGTCACTACAGGAGCGGAAGGAGGCTCTGTACCAATATGCCCGCAGGTGAGACCCGCCTAGGGGCGGAGCTGATACAGGTGCCTCTTCCTAATAAACTCCTCCCCTCTCATCCTTCTCTCTTCTCTTCACAGGAGGTACTTGGAGAAATTTGGCAGCCCTGATCCTGTGACAGAGGAGGCAGCGAGGGAATGACCGGACTGGAGAGATTTGGGGGAGGGGCAGCTGTGTGTGAATATTGGGGGTGTGGCTTGTGTGGTATTAGAGTGAAGGGGCACAGTGTTCTGGGGAAATCAGAAACCGGTCAGTACTGCATCATGTAAAAGGAATTGTCCTGAATCCGGGGTGTGTCACACAGCATGTGGGCGGAGCTTACAATACCACATGGCAAGCAGCAGAGGGGGACTTGTGCTGAGGACAGGTTTGGTTACTGCACTCTGAAATGATGAACAATATGATGGAATGTGCTTACTCAGGAACTATGGGAGGAGTGTGCTGGGAAAGGGGTGGAGTTTACTGCATCAGTGAACCTATGGGTGGAGTCTAATGCCAGTGCAAGAAGTGGGCTGGATCATCGGCTGGCTGCCATCTTGTCACAGAACTGTTTGTAAATATGGCTATTTTATAAAGTAATAAACTCATTCAGATTGTTGGAGGGTTTCTGCCTGCTGTCTGTCTTCTCTCTGCTCTATTTCCTGCTCCGTCCAGTGTGTCAGGTGTCCTGTGGGTGGCGCTGTGTCCTCTCCCCTTCCTAAACTCTGCCGTTTTCTGTGTCCTTGCTCATTGTACCTGTATTCTGCTGGAGACTCGACCTCTGCAGGGCAGGATGTGGGCGTGGCAGTGTGACAGAATGTGGTCACCCTCCAGTTCCTGTTCCCTTTGCCGCAGTTTACCATTCAGCCTCAGACCCTGAGGGAATCCTGACGGCAGTGCAAATACGCTAAGTCTAACTTTAACTAAATCCTGTAGAAAAAGGAGTTAATTCCACAGACTTTATAGAGATAACTAATCATAACAATATTGATAACAAAACGGTTATGGCAATGCTTTCCTTAGGAAACCAGGAGTTCTTTGCCGAGCTTTCAGGACCATCACTTTCGATTTTTTAATTGTTTATTTAAAAAAATAAACTAATGCATAAACTAAAATATAACAATTGAAACAGATCGGTATATGTAAAATATGAAAGGATTAAACATGAAAATAACTGAATATAATGCTGGGAATACACGTTAAGTTTTTTGCGTTCGATTCACTGCGCGATCTATTACCCATTCGATTCTCTGTGCAATTCAAAAAACTTCCCGTATGTCTTTTGGAATTGTAAGTCCAACAGAAAATATAAATGGATTGGCAAAAGGACGGCCTATGTGTCCAGGTATTTAACACTTTCTCCGCTGGAGGGTGGAGATGGTAAGGGGAGATGGAGTGGGGACGCTAAGTCGAGAGTCCAGACCTTATGGAGTGCAGGCAATGATTTTATGACTTTATGGTTTCTTTCTGCAGCAGAAGAATAATCACATCACATCCTCTGGAGAGAACCTGGGCTCGCATACAAACACTGCTTATTTTCAAACCAAGCTAAGAGTTAAAGCGGAACTGAACATTGTGCTAAATCAAAGTGTTTCACTTACCTGGGGCTTCTGCCAGTCCCTTGCAACCTTCCTGTCCCACGCTGGTCCTGCACGATCCTCCATTCCCCCGCCACCAACCCCATCCAGCCTTCCTGTCCTGCGCCGTTCCTCCACAATCCTCCATGACACCGCCGCCAACCACGTGCAGCCTTCCTGTCCTGCGCCGGTCCTCCACGATCTGCCACTCTCCTGCCCTAAAAGCTGTACAGCCTTCCTGCCCCACCCTGGTCCTCCACGATCCTCCGCTCTCCCTCCGCCAACCTTGTGCAGCCTTACTGTCCCACCCTGGTCTTCCACGATCCTCCACTCTCCCTCCGCCAATCCTGTGCAGCCTTCCTGCCCAGCATCAGTCCTCCATGATCCTCCGTTCTCCCGCCCCCAGTCCCATGCAGCCTTTCTGACCCGCGCCGGTCCTCCACGATCCTCCGTTCTCCTGCCACCAGCCCCATGCAGCCTTCTTGTCCCACGCTGTCCTCCACGATCCTCCGCCAGCCCCATGCAGCCTTCCTGCCCAGCGCCGGTCCTCCACGATCCTCCGTTCTCAAGCCGCCAGCCCCGTGCAGCCTTCCTGTCCTGCGCTGGTCCTCCGTGATCCTCCGTTCTCCCACCGCCAGCCCTGTGCAGCCTTCTTGTCTCACGCCGGTCCTCCACGATCCTCCGTTCGTAAGCCGCCAGCCCCGTGCAGCCTTCCTGTCCCACGCCGGTCCTCCACGATCCTCCGTTCTCCCGCAACCAGCCTCGTGCAGCCTTTCTGTCCTGCTCCGGTCCTCCACGATCCTCCGTTCACCTGCCGCCAGCCCCTTGCAGCCTTCCTGTCCCGTTCCGGTCCTCCACGATCCTCTGATTTCCCGTCGCCAACCCCTTGCAGCTTTCCTGCCCCGCGCCGTTCATCCACGATCCTCTGTTCTCTCGTCGCCAGTCCCATGCAGCCTTCCTGTCCCGTGCCGGTCCCTTCCACGATCCTCCGCTCTCCCGCTGCCAGCCCCATGCAGCCTTCCTGACCCGCGCCGGTCCTCCACGATCCTCCGTTCAACTGCCGCCAACCCCGTGAAGCCTTCCTGTACTGCGCTGGTCCTCCACAATCTTCCGTTCTGCCGCCAGCCCCGTGCAGCCTTCCTGTCCTGCACGATTCTCTGTTCTCCCGCCGCCAGCCTCCCTGTCCTGCGCCGGTCCTTCATGATTCTCTGTTCACCCGCCGCCAACCTCGTGCAGCCTTCCTGTCTCGCACCGGGCCTCCATGATATTCCGCTCTCCTGCCGCCAGCCTTCGTCCTGTGCCATGTCGCCACTATCCTCCATTTCCCCGCCACCAGCCCCGGGCAGCCTTCCTGTCCTGCCCTGGTCCTCCGCTTTCCCGCAGCCAGCCCCATGCAGCCTTCCTGTCCCGTGCTGGCCCTCCACGATCCTCTGTTCTCCCGTCGCTAGCCCCATGCAGCCTTCCTGTCCCACGCCGGTCCTCCACAATCCGCCGCTCTCCTGCCACCAGCCCCGTGCAGCCTTCCTGTCCCACGCCGGTCCATCACAATCCGCCGCTCTCCTGCCACCAGCCCCGTGCAGCCTTCCTGTCCCACGCCGGTCCATCACAATCCGCCGCTCTCCTGCCACCAGCCCCGTGCAGCCTTCCTGTTCCACGCCGGTCCTCCACAATCCGCTGCTCTCCTGCCACCAGCCCCGTGCAGCCTTCCTGTCCTACGCCGGTCGTGCACGATCGTCCGTTCCTCGTACAAAAAGTGGAAACATACTTGGCACTCGATGTATGGGGGATAAAGGCTTCCTCAAACGCAACTGTACTCCAGCATTATTCTGTGCTTCCCATCCATAGCGTCAAGTGGCTTGTGGAAAAAGGAACGTGCAATGGGTATTACATGGAAAACACACTGGCATTCATGAGTGCACAGAGACGGACCAAGCACCATTCCTATTGCTGGTTTATTCCTGCATAAGCCAGCACTATGCATTACAGAACATGTTCATACAACAGGCATATTCATCAAAACTTAGTTGGAAGATCATGCAAGGATGGGTGCGGGGAGGGTGACCAGGGGATGGTACAACAGCCGTTTCATGCAAGGATGGGTGCGGGGAGGGTGACCAGGGGACGATTGGACGGTACAACAGCCGTTTCATGCAAGGATGGGTGCGGGGAGGGTGACCAGGGGACGATTGGACGGTACAACAGCCGTTTCATGCAAGGATGGGTGCGGGGAGGGTGACCAGGGGACGATTGGACGGTACAACAGCCGTTTCATGCAAGGATGGGTGCGGGGAGGGTGACCAGGGGACGATTGGACGGTACAACAGCCGTTTCATGCAAGGATGGGTGCGGGGAGGGTGACCAGGGGACGATTGGACGGTACAACAGCCGTTTCATGCAAGGATGGGTGCGGGGAGGGTGACCAGGGGACGATTGGACGGTACAACAGCCGTTTCATGCAAGGATGGGTGCGGGGAGGGTGACCAGGGGACGATTGGACGGTACAACAGCCGTTTCATGCAAGGATGGGTGCGGGGAGGGTGACCAGGGGACGATTGGACGGTACAACAGCCGTTTCATGCAAGGATGGGTGCGGGGAGGGTGACCAGGGGACGATTGGACGGTACAACAGCCGTTTCATGCAAGAATGGGTGCGGGGAGAGTCACCAGGGGATGGATGGACAGCACAACAGCCATTTCATGCGGGGAGGGTGACCAGGGTATGGATGGATGGCACAACAGCCGTTTCATGCAAGGATGGGTGCGGGGAGGGTGACCAGGGGATGGATGGATGGCACAACAGCTGTTTCATGCAAGGATGGGTGTGGGGAGGGTGACCAGGGGACGATTGGACGGTACAACAGCCGTTTCATGCAAGGATGGGTGTGGGGAAGGTGACCAGGGGATGGATGGATGGCACAACAGCTGTTTCATGCAAGGATGGGTGTGGGGAGGGTGACCAGGGGATGGATGGACAGCACAACAGCTGTTTCATGCAAGGATGGGTGTGGAGAGGGTGACCAGGGGATGGATGGACGGCACAACAGCTGTTTCATGCAAGGATGGGTGTGGGGAGGGTGACCAGGGGATGATTGGACGGCACAACAGCCGATTCACGCCGGTGCAGTGCTTGCTCACGTGCGTGTGTCCTGGGCAATGACGCTGCGCTGGGGCTTCCGAGATGGAGAGCGCAATCTCTACCCACAGCGTGCGCCATTGGTGGAGCGGACCAGTGGTGAAGGGGTGGGGGAACGCCTTACTCAGCGATCTGTGCATTACATTATGTGCATACATTAGGCAGGGAAATTACGTGACTACACTTCAAATACAAACAGTAATTTGTGACATTTGATCCTTCATTGAAAATATGCAAAATTTCTTACACTTAGGCCGCTGTTCATAAAGCATTCCCGCATGCGGTAATGCTCAAAACAGCTGACTTTCCCCACCATTTAGCAAAGTGTCCATTCATAAAAGCTGTTTCCGCATGAAAAGCTGACTTTCCCGAGCAGTGCTGGAAATTACCGCCTTGTGCAGAGATTATCACAACACGTCACTACATGTCAATTCATAAAGATTAGAGCAGGCGGAATGGAGAATACCGGCAGTTTAGATAACGCGATAAGCCAGCGGATAACAGGCAAGCTAATGTGGACAGACCTCCCAGGCAGCAGCAGTGAAAGCAGAACAAACAAGGCATCCCAGACTACCAAGGCTGTGTTTTTTAACCCCTTGGGTACCTGTTTTCAGATACATGTCACATCAGAAAGCCTGCATGTGTAACATTTCTGGAACTTCTAAGCTGTTGCAATTAAATAGATTGTTTAGAAAGACTAATAGACAGATTCCGAGAAGATTCAGGGCAAGGAGAGGCAGTTTAAAAAAAAATGCACATGTAAAGGGATGCTGGGGCTGCCTCCTTTATAGTAATTGTCTGTGCACTGAGAAAATGTAACAATTCAGCAGTACCGCCAGTTTAGTGCGGGAATTCCCCGACCTTTTATCACAAGTGTAAACATTTCTATGAATTAGCACACAAAAGTCTAAAATACCCATGCAGTGTTTTCCCTCCAAGATTTTTTTTTTACCGCAAATGTTTTATGAATAACAAATACAGACCATTTATATCGCGCTTTTCTCCTGGCGGAGTCAAAGCGCCAGAGCTGCAGCCACTAGGACGCACTCTATAGGCAGTAGCAGTGTTAGGAAGTCTTGCCCAAGGTCTCCTACTGAATAGGTGCTGGCTTACTGAACAGGCAGAGCCGAGATTTGAACCCAGGTCTCCTGTGTCAGAGGTAGAGCCCTTATACATTACACTATCGAACCACAGTAATAGAGCCCATAGTGATAAAAATTGGCACACCTAGTGAATCACAAACACTGGTCCACATGACAGCCCAGGGGCCCCAGGTCTCTCTCACTCGCTGGGGCCCCCAAACCACCATGCGACACCTAGAGGGAAGTGTGGGCAAGCCCTGGGCCTTTCACCTCCAGGGAACTCACCCCACCACCTCTAAACTGAATGCCAACTGCAACAAACACAATTGCTAACTTCCAGCTAGAGCAATATCCTGCCTCTATCTGGCCAGCAGACGCTAGTCAGCCAATCAGGTGCACTGTCATACACCCTTTGCCTGCTGTACCATACCTAGCAGGAATTACATAGATTAGCATTCAGGTGGGAGGCTTCGGTTGGACGCAATCGTGAATTGCGTCGTTTACAGGGACGCCCCGTGTAGGCACATCTCCCACACGGTCCCCTCCCTAACCACTCACCTGTCAACCGCATCCTAGAAGCTGCAAAAAAGAAACTTAAAATCACAAACACTGGTCCACATGACAGCCCAGGGGCCCCAGGTCTCTCTCACTTGCTGGGGCCCCCAAACCACCATGCGACACCTAGAGAGAAGTGTGGGCAAGCCCTGGACCTCTCACCTCCAGGGAACTCACCCCACCACCTCTAAACTGAATGCCAACTGCCAACTCCCTCAAGTTGTCGCAGGGTGGTTTGGGGGCCCCAGCGAGTGAGAGAGACCTGGGGCCCCTGGGCTGTCATGTGGACCAGGGCTCAATCCTCTCTCCCCTGCTTTTCACGATTTACATGTTACCGCTTGGAAAACGAATCCAAAAACATGGCCTGACATACCACTGCTATGCGGACGACACCCAACTATCTTTCCTTCAAGCCTGGTGTGACAGACCCAACTCTAACTATAAACACCTGCTTACGCGAACTACAGCAATGGATGAATGACAACTGGCTGAAACTAAATGCAGACAAAACTGAAGTCCTTCTGATTGGAGGGCAGAGCATGATAACAAAACAACTTCACCTGCAGTCTTCACCACTGGGAATAGGAGGCACGGATCTACGCAGCTCTGATCATGTGCGTAGCCTGGGAGTTCTAATTGATGGGGATTTAAACTTCAGAACTCAAATCTCTGCTGTGGTGAAATCATCCTATTTTCACCTGAAGAACATTGCAAAAATCAAGCACCTCATACCCCCAGAAGATCTGCCAACCTTAGTCCATGCCTTCATCACATCCCGACTGGACTACTGCAATGCTCTCTACACTGGCCTTCCAAAAAAGGTCTTGTACTGCCTACAGCTGATACAGAATACTGCTGCCAGACTGCTAACCAACCAACCCCGTCACTGCCACATAACGCCAGTCCTGCATTCCCTTCACTGGCTACCTATAGAATGGAGGGTCCTATTCAAGATCGGCCTACTGACATTTAAATCCCTGAATAATTTAGGCCCTGGATACATGAAAGATTTGTTGCAGCTGCGTAGCAATCCCCGCATTCTCAGATCAACAGGTTCTAATAATCTAGTCATACCCAGAGTCCACTTGGAAACTTTTGGTCCCAGAGCCTTCTGTCATGCTGCCCCTACGTTTTGGAACTCCTTACCTCAACAGATCAGGACAGCTCCATCCCTGGACGTGTTTAAATCCAGACTGAAAACCCACCTGTTCAGTTTGGCATTTGCAGAATTATAACTTTTGTTGTGTGAATACTTTATCCTACTAATTACTGAATCTGAGAGAGCCTAAGCGCTTTGAGTCCTATGGGAGAAAAGCGCTATAGAAATGTTATTGTATTGTATTATTGTATTGTATTGATTTTAAGTTTCTTTTTTGCAGCTTCTAGGATGCGGTTGACAGGTGAGTGGTTAGGGAGGGGACCGTGTGGGAGATGTGCCTACACGGGGCGTCCCTGTAAACGATGCAATTCACGATTGCGTCCAACCGAAGCCTCCCACCTGAATGCTAATTTATGTAATTCCTGCTAGATTTGGTACAGCAGGCAAAGGGTGTATGACAGTACACCTGATTGGCTGACTGGCGCCTGCTGACCAGATAGAGGCAGGATATTGCTCTAGCTGGAAGTTAGCAATTGTGTTTTTGTACACCTAGTGAATGTCATAGACCTTGCTTGTCGTATCCATGGTAACGCTTGAACTTGCCCTTTCTAATACATAAAAACGGCCGGATTTACCATAAGGCAGATAGGCACGTGCCTACAGGAGGCTGATGATGGGAAGGCAGCCCACTCCCCCAGTGTCTCCCTCCCTGCTTCCCTATGCAGAGTCCTGATGAGAGTGTAAGTGAGAGGTTATGCACCCACTGAAGAGATGTATGTCGGGGTACCTCTCTCTGCTTACAGTGATCCTTAAGTCAGGAAAAAAATGAGTTTTACTCACCTGGGGCTTCCAATAGCCCCCTGCAGCTGTCCTGTGCCCTCACCCCGTCCCTCCGATCCTCGTGTCCCCGCCGGCGGCCACTTCCGGTTTCGCCATCAGGACCCGACAGGCTGGGAAAGTGAGCGATTCTTCGCATTCCCAGCCACATTTGCGCCCTCTATGCTGCTATAGCATATAGCATGAAGCATATAGCAGCATAGAGGGCGCTATTGTGGCTGGGAATGCGAAGAATCGCTCGCGTTCCCAGCCTGTCGGGTCCTGACGGCGAAGCCGGAAGTGGCCGCCGGCGGGGACACGAGGATCGGAGAGACGGGGTGAGGGCACAGGACAGCTGCAGGGGGCTATTGGAAGCCCCAGGTGAGTAAAACTTTTTTTTTTCTGACTTAAGAATCACTTTAATACTGAGCGTACCTGTGGCTACCTAATACTAAGGGGTACCTGTGGCTACCTAATACTAAGGGGTACCTCTGGCTACCTAATACTAAGGGGTACCTGTGGCTACCTAATACTAAGGGGTACCTGTGGCTACCTATGACAGGGAAGTGTGGGAGGAGTGACAGCTGAGACAGCCAGTACACCTGTGGTGCAGTTCGGAGGGGGTTTGCAGGTTGATGGAGGGTGAAGTCTAATGCTGGGAATACATGGCTTGATTCTGAGCTATTTAGGTCAGAGTTCCCCAACCCTGTCCTCCTGTGCCACCAGTAGTGTTGGGCGAACAGTGTTCGCCACTGTTCGGGTTCTGCAGAACATCACCCTGTTCGGGTGATGTTCGAGTTCGGCTGAACACCTGACGGTGCTCGGCCAAACCGTTCGGCCACATGGCCGAACTAAGAGCGCATGGCCGAAAGTTACCCGAACGTTCGGCTAGCGCTGTGATTGGCCGAACGGGTCACGTGGTTCGGGCCCGAACGCACTCTGATTGGCCGAACGGTCACGTGGTTCGGGTAAATAAATACCCGAACCACGTCATTTCTCCGCCATTTGTCTGTGGGTTTAGCTTTGGGTAGGCAGGCAGGGTAGTTCTCTCTCCAGCCAGGCTAGCCAGGGTCCCCCCAGTCATTGTGTCGCTGCTGGGAACAGTAGTACACCGCTCACCCTGTATAGCATTGTGCTCTGTGTCGCTGCTGGGAATAGTAGTACACCGCTCACCCACCACTGTATAGCATTGTGCTCTGTGTCGCTGCTGGGAACAGTAGTACACCGCTCACCCACCACTGTATAGCATTGTGCTCTGTGTCGCTGCTGGGAATAGTAGTACACCGCTCACCCACCACTGTATAGCATTGTGTTCTGTGTCGTGGCCTTCTCCTCCTGCGCCGCCCTCCTCCTGTTCCATCACGTGTGCTGCTGCTGGGTTAGCGTTGCCGGTCCCTTTTCCTGGAACCTCTCATCTGTATTACATTTATGACTGCATGCCGACAAAAAGCATGTTACCTGTGCAAAGAAAACAGACATTTCCCGCATTTAAAAGACAGTTTTCCCTTTGAAACTTTAAAATCGATTTTCTCAAAAACTATAAGCTCTTTTTGCTAAATCTTTTTTTCCTCTTGTACCCACTCCCAAGGTGCACATACCCTGTAAATTTGGGGTATGTAGCATGTAAGGAGGCTTTACAAAGCACGAAAGTTCGGGTCCCCATTGACTTCCATTATGTTCGGAGTTCGGCTCAAACACCCGAACATCGCGGCCATTTTCGGCCCGAACCCGAACATCTAGATGTTCGCCCAACACTAGCCACCAGCAGTACATGTTCTGCAGGAAAACACACACATGCACAGGTGGGGTCATTAGTGTCTCACAAGAGCTCAGTAACTACCTCAGTGGGTTTCTACAAAACATGCAGTGTTGGTGGGCCCCGAGCACAGGGTTAGGGAACAATGATGATGGCTCGATGGATAATTTCCTACATGTCTGATCTCCCGCCCGATTGTTTCCGTGCTCGATTCTGCATGGAGGACAATGGGAAAAGATAAGAGAATCGCCTGTGAAATCGAAAGCGATCGAGCACGGAAAACGATCGGGCGTGACATTGAGTGTGGAAAGTGATTAGGCGTGGAAAGCAATCGGGTGCGGAGTTGAGCGCGGGAAACGATGGGCAGGGCTGGCGCTACCATAGAGGCAAAGGAGGTAATTGCCCCAGGGCCCCAGAGCTTGTAGGGGCCCACAGTGGCTACAAGAGGAAAAAAAAATTCAAAAAGACCGCTTATCGTTTTTGAGAAAATTGATTTTAAAGTTTCAAAGGAAAAAAAATACACATTTAAAAACCAGCCGACTTTAATGGTTAATAGCAAATCCACCTTAAATGCTAGAAACCCTAAATTTGCAGGATATGTTAAGGAGATCAGGAGGAATAAGAGGATAATTTTTTTTTTCAAAAAGACCTTATAGTTTTTGAGAAAATCGATTTTAAAGTTTCGAAGGAAAAAAGTATACTTTTAAATGCGGTAAATGTCACTTTTAGTAGCAAGCCTAACGGTAGTGTAATTTTACATGCATCAAACGAAAGAGCAATACATTTCCTGACAGGGTTTCCTGGGGGTCCATACGCGGCCGCAGCGCTTTGGCCAGGGATCGCTATACAGCCGCAATATGGCTGTATGAAGATCCCTGGCATGTTTTCCTATTTTCCCCCCAAAAATTTTATGTTTAAAGTGTGGGAATTTTTTTTTTTTAAATTATGTGGGGTCCCCCCTCCTGAAACTTTTTAACCCCTTGTCCCCCATGCAGGCTGGGGTAGCCAGAATGTGGAGCTCCGACCGATTGAAACTTCACACCCTGACTATACCAGCTGCAAAAAAGGTCCCCTAATGCCGATTTTTGTTCCGGGGTGTCTGTTGGGGGGGGGGGGGGGGGGGGCCTGGCCCTGACGATGAGGCGTGGTAATGATGGGGTGTGGGAGGGGACACCTGTGCCTGGAGGCTCCTGATACTACTATGAGAGTAGTGATGGGTCGTTCGGGAACGAGGCACCTCTAAGAGCTGGATCTTTGCTGCGAACGACAAGAGCTGGTTCTCAGTTTTGAAAGAGCCGATGCCTCAGCCGCCCCACACAGCTCTGATTTGCTGTGTAATAAAGGGCGCTGAGGCATGCTGGGAGATGTAGTCCTCCTCTTGCTCAGCCGCCCCACACAGCTCTGCTTTGCTGTGTGATAAAGGGCGCTGAGGCATGCTGGGAGATGTAGTCCTCCTCTTGCTCAGCCGCCCCACACAGCTCTGCTTTGCTGTGTGATAAAGGGCGCTGAGGCATGCTGGGAGATGTAGTCCTCCTCTTGCTCAGCCGCCCCACACAGCTCTGCTTTGCTGTGTGATAAAGGGCGCTGAGGCATGCTGGGAGATGTAGTCCTCCTCTTGCTCAGCCGCCCCACACAGCTCTGATTTGCTGTGTAATAAAGGGCGCTGAGGCATGCTGGGAGATGTAGTCCTCCTCTGCTCAGCCGCCCCACACAGCTCTGCTTTGCTGTGTGATAAAGGGCGCTGAGGCATGCTGGGAGATGTAGTCCTCCTCTTGCTCAGCCGCCCCACACAGCTCTGCTTTGCTGTGTGATAAAGGGCGCTGAGGCATGCTGGGAGATGTAGTCCTCCTCTTGCTCAGCCTCCCCACACAGCTCTGATTTGCTGTGTGATAAAGGGCGCTGAGGCATGCTGGGAGATGTAGTCCTCCTGCTCAGCCGCCCCACACAGCTCTGCTTTGCTCTGTGATAAAGGGCGCTGAGGCATGCTGGGAGATGCAGTCCCCCTCTTGCTCAGCCGCCCCACACAGCTCTGATTTGCTGTGTAATAAAGGGCGCTGAGGCATGCTGGGAGATGTAGTCCTCCTCTTGCTCAGCCGCCCCACACAGCTCTGATTTGCTGTGTAATAAAGGGCGCTGAGGCATGCTGGGAGATGTAGTCCTCCTCTTGCTCAGCCGCCCCACACAGCTCTGCTTTGCTCTGTAATAAAGGACGCTGAGGCATGCTGGGAGATGTAGTCCTGCTCTTGCTCAGCCGCCCCACACAGCTCTGATTTGCTGTGTAATAAAGGGCGCTGAGGCATGCTGGGAGATGTAGTCCTCCTCTTGCTCAGCCGCCCCACACAGCTCTGCTTTGCTCTGTGATAAAGGGCGCTGAGGCATGCTGGGAGAAGTAGTCCTCCTCTTGCTCAGCCGCCCCACACAGCTCTGCTTTGCTGTGTAATAAAGAGCGCTGAGGCATGCTGGGAGATGTAGTCCTCCTCTTGCTCAGCCGCCCCACACAGCTCTGATTTGCTGTGTAATAAAGGGCGCTGAGGCATGCTGGGAGATGTAGTCCTCCTCTTGCTCAGCCGCCCCACACAGCTCTGCTTTGCTGTGTGATAAAGGGCGCTGAGGCATGCTGGGAGATGTAGTCCTCCTCTTGCTCAGCCTCCCCACACAGCTCTGATTTGCTGTGTAATAAAGGGCGCTGAGGCATGCTGGGAGATGTAGTCCTCCTCTTGCTCAGCCGCCCCACACAGCTCTGCTTTGCTCTGTGATAAAGATGTAGTCCTACTCTGCTCAGCCGCCCCACACAGCTCTGCTTTGCTCTGTAATAAAGGGCGCTGAGGCATGCTGGGAGATGTAGTCCTCCTCTTGTTCAGCCGCCCCACACAGCTCTGCATTGCTCTGTAATAAAGGGCGCTGAGGCATGCTGGGAGATGTAGTCCTCCTCTTGCTCAGCCGCCCCACACAGCTCTGCTTTGCTGTGTAATAAAGGGCGCTGAGGTATGCTGGGAGATGTAGTCCTCCTCTTGCTCAGCCGCCCCACACAGCTCTGATTTGCTGTGTGATAAAGGGCGCTGAGGCATGCTGGGAGATGTAGTCCTCCTCTGCTCAGCCGCCCCACACAGCTCTGCTTTGCTCTGTAATAAAGGGCGCTGAGGCATGCTGGGAGATGTAGTCCTCCTCTTGCTCAGCCGCCCCACACAGCTCTGATTTGCTGTGTGATAAAGGGCGCTGAGGCATGCTGGGAGATGTAGTCCTCCTCTTGCTCAGCCGCCCCACACAGCTCTGATTTGCTGTGTGATAAAGGGCGCTGAGGCATGCTGGGAGATGTAGTCCTCCTCTTGCTCAGCCGCCCCACACAGCTCTGCTTTGCTGTGTGATAAAGGGCGCTGAGGCATGCTGGGAGATGTAGTCCTCCTCTTGCTCAGCCGCCCCACACAGCTCTGCTTTGCTCTGTGATAAAGGGCGCTGAGGCATGCTGGGAGATGTAGTCCTCCTCTTGCTCAGCCGCCCCACACAGCTCTGCTTTGCTGTGTGATAAAGGGCGCTGAGGCATGCTGGGAGATGTAGTCCTTCTCTTGCTCAGCCGCCACACAGCTCTGCTTTGCTCTGTGATAAAGGGCGCTGAGGCATGCTGGGAGATGTAGTCCTTCTCTTGCTCAGCCGCCCCACACAGCTCTGCTTTGCTCTGTGATAAAGGGCGCTGAGGCATGCTGGGAGATGTAGTCCTCCTCTTGTTCAGCCGCCCCACACAGCTCTGCTTTGCTCTGTAATAAAGGGCGCTGAGGCATGCTGGGAGATGTAGTCCTCCTCTTGCTCAGCCGCCCCACACAGCTCTGATTTGCTCTGTAATAAAGGGCGCTGAGGCATGCTGGGAGATGTAGTCCTCCTCTTGCTCAGCCGCCCCACACAGCTCTGCTTTGCTGTGTAATAAAGGGCGCTGAGGCATGCTGGGAGATGTAGTCCTCCTCTTGCTCAGCCGCCCCACACAGCTCTGATTTGCTGTGTGATAAAGGGCGCTGAGGCATGCTGGGAGATGTAGTCCTCCTCTGCTCAGCCGCCCCACACAGCTCTGCTTTGCTCTGTAATAAAGGGCGCTGAGGCATGCTGGGAGATGTAGTCCTCCTCTTGCTCAGCCGCCCCACACAGCTCTGCTTTGCTGTGTAATAAAGGGCGCTGAGGCATGCTGGGAGATGTAGTCCTCTTGCTCAGCCGCCCCACACAGCTCTGCTTTGCTGTGTAATAAAGGGCGCTGAGGCATGCTGGGAGATGTAGTCCTCCTCTTGCTCAGCCGCCCCACACAGCTCTGATTTGCTGTGTGATAAAGGGCGCTGAGGCATGCTGGGAGATGTAGTCCTCCTCTTGCTCAGCCGCCCCACACAGCTCTGATTTGCTGTGTGATAAAGGGCGCTGAGGCATGCTGGGAGATGTAGTCCTCCTCTTGCTCAGCCGCCCCACACAGCTCTGCTTTGCTGTGTGATAAAGGGCGCTGAGGCATGCTGGGAGATGTAGTCCTCCTCTTGCTCAGCCTCCCCACACAGCTCTGATTTGCTGTGTGATAAAGGGCGCTTAGGCATGCTGGGAGATGTAGTCCTCCTCTTGCTCAGCCGCCCCACAGAGCTCTGCTTTGCTGTGTGATAAAGGGCGCTGAGGCATGCTGGGAGATGTAGTCCTCCTCTTGCTCAGCCGCCCCACACAGCTCTGCTTTGCTGTGTAATAAAGGGCGCTGAGGCATGCTGGGAGATGTAGTCCTCCTCTTGCTCAGCCACCCCACACAGCTCTGCTTTGCTGTGTAATAAAGGGCGCTGAGGCATGCTGGGAGATGTAGTCCTCCTCTTGCTCAGCCGCCCCACACAGCTCTGCTTTGCTGTGTAATAAAGGGCGCAGAGGCATGCTGGGAGATGTAGTCCTCTTGCTCAGCCGCCCCACGCAGCTCTGATTTGCTGTGTAATAAAGGGCGCTGAGGCATGCTGGGAGATGTAGTCCTCCTCTTGCTCAGCCGCCCCACACAGCTCTGATTTGCTGTGTGATAAAGGGCGCTGAGGCATGCTGGGAGATGTAGTCCTCCTCTTGCTCAGCCGCCCCACACAGCTCTGCTTTGCTTTGTAATAAAGGGCGCTGAGGCATGCTGGGAGATGTAGTCCTCCTCTTGCTCAGCCGCCCCACACAGCTCTGCTTTGCTGTGTAATAAAGGGCGCTGAGGCATGCTGGGAGATGTAGTCCTCCTCTTGCTTAGCCTCCCCACACAGCTCTGATTTGCTGTGTGATAAAGGGCGCTGAGGCATGCTGGGAGATGTAGTCCTCCTCTTGCTCAGCCGCCCCACAGAGCTCTGCTTTGCTGTGTGATAAAGGGCGCTGAGGCATGCTGGGAGATGTAGTCCTCCTCTTGCTCAGCCGCCCCACACAGCTCTGCTTTGCTGTGTAATAAAGGGCGCTGAGGCATGCTGGGAGATGTAGTCCTCCTCTTGCTCAGCCGCCCCACACAGCTCTGCTTTGCTCTGTGATAAAGGGCGCTGAGGCATGCTGGGAGATGTAGTCCTCCTCTTGCTCAGCCGCCCCACACAGCTCTGCTTTGCTGTGTAATAAAGGGCGCTGAGGCATGCTGGGAGATGTAGTCCTCCTCTTGCTCAGCCTCCCCACACAGCTCTGATTTGCTCTGTAATAAAGGGCGCTGAGGCATGCTGGGAGATGTAGTCCTCCTCTTGCTCAGCCGCCCCACACAGCTCTGCTTTGCTGTGTAATAAAGGGCGCTGAGGCATGCTGGGAGATGTAGTCCTCCTCTTGCTCAGCCGCCCCACACAGCTCTGCTTTGCTCTGTGATAAAGGGCGCTGAGGCATGCTGGGAGATGTAGTCCTCCTCTTGCTCAGCCGCCCCACACAGCTCTGCTTTGCTGTGTAATAAAGGGTGCTGAGGCATGCTGGGAGATGTAGTCCTCCTCTTGCTCAGCCGCCCCACACAGCTCTGCTTTGCTGTGTAATAAAGGGCGCTGAGGCATGCTGGGAGATGTAGTCCTCCTGTTGCTCAGCCGCCCCACACAGCTCTGCTTTGCTCTGTGATAAAGGGCGCTGAGGCATGCTGGGAGATGTAGTCCTCCTCTTGCTCAGCCGCCCCACACAGCTCTGCTTTGCTGTGTGATAAAGGGCGCTGAGGCATGCTGGGAGATGTAGTCCTCCTCTTGCTCAGCCGCCCCACACAGCTCTGCTTTGCTGTGTGATAAAGAGCGCTGAGGCATGCTGGGAGATGTAGTCCTCCTCTTGCTCAGCCGCCCCACACAGCTCTGCTTTGCTGTGTGATAAAGGGCGCTGAGGCATGCTGGGAGATGTAGTCCTCCTCTTGCTCAGCCGCCCCACACAGCTCTGCTTTGCTGTGTAATAAAGGGCGCTGAGGCATGCTGGGAGATGTAGTCCTCCTCTTGCTCAGCCGCCCCACACAGCTCTGCTTTGCTGTGTAATAAAGGGCGCTGAGGCATGCTGGGAGATGTAGTCCTCCTCTTGCTCAGCCGCCCCACACAGCTCTGCTTTGCTCTGTGATAAAGGGCGCTGAGGCATGCTGGGAGATGTAGTCCTCCTCTTGCTCAGCCGCCCCACACAGCTCTGCTTTGCTGTGTAATAAAGGGCGCTGAGGCATGCTGGGAGATGTAGTCCTCCTCTTGCTCAGCCGCCCCACACAGCTCTGCTTTGCTGTGTAATAAAGGGCGCTGAGGCATGCTGGGAGATGTAGTCCTCCTGTTGCTCAGCCGCCCCACACAGCTCTGCTTTGCTCTGTGATAAAGGGCGCTGAGGCATGCTGGGAGATGTAGTCCTCCTGTTGCTCAGCCGCCCCACACAGCTCTGCTTTGCTGTGTGATAAAGGGCGCTGAGGCATGCTGGGAGATGTAGTCCTCCTCTTGCTCAGCCGCCCCACACAGCTCTGCTTTGCTGTGTGATAAAGAGCGCTGAGGCATGCTGGGAGATGTAGTCCTCCTCTTGCTCAGCCGCCCCACACAGCTCTGCTTTGCTGTGTGATAAAGGGCGCTGAGGCATGCTGGGAGATGTAGTCCTCCTCTTGCTCAGCCGCCCCACACAGCTCTGCTTTGCTGTGTGATAAAGGGCGCTGAGGCATGCTGGGAGATGTAGTCCTCCTCTTGCTCAGCCGCCCCACACAGCTCTGCTTTGCTGTGTGATAAAGGGCGCTGAGGCATGCTGGGAGATGTAGTCCTCCTCTTGCTCAGCCGCCCCACACAGCTCTGCTTTGCTGTGTAATAAAGGGCGCTGAGGCATGCTGGGAGATGTAGTCCTCCTCTTGCTCAGCCGCCCCACACAGCTCTGCTTTGCTGTGTGATAAAGGGCGCTGAGGCATGCTGGGAGATGTAGTCCTCCTCTTGCTCAGCCGCCCCACACAGCTCTGCATTGCTCTGTGATAAAGGGCGCTGAGGCATGCTGGGAGATGTAGTCCTCCTCTTGCTCAGCCGCCCCACACAGCTCTGATTTGCTGTGTAATGAAGGGCGCTGAGGCATGCTGGGAGATGTAGTCCTCCTCTTGCTCAGCCGCCCCACACAGCTCTGATTTGCTGTGTAATAAAGGGCGCTGAGGCATGCTGGGAGATGTAGTCCTCCTGTTGCTCAGCCGCCCCACACAGCTCTGATTTGCTGTGTAATAAAGGGCGCTGAGGCATGCTGGGAGATGTAGTCCTCCTGTTGCTCAGCCACCCCACACAGCTCTGATTTGCTGTGTAATAAAGGGCGCTGAGGCATGCTGGGAGATGTAGTCCTCCTCTTGCTCAGCCGCCCCAAACAGCTCTGATTTGCTGTGTAATAAAGGGCGCTGAGGCATGCTGGGAGATGTAGTCCTCCTCTTGGTCAGCCGCCCCACACAGCTCTGCTTTGCTGTGTAATAAAGGGCGCTGAGGCATGCTGGGAGATGTAGTCCTCCTCTTGCTCAGCCGCCCCACACAGCTCTGCTTTGCTGTGTAATAAAGGGCGCTGAGGCATGCTGGGAGATGTAGTCCTCCTCTTGCTCAGCCGCCCCACACAGCTCTGCTTTGCTGTGTAATAAAGGGCGCTGAGGCATGCTGGGAGATGTAGTCCTCCTCTTGCTCAGCCGCCCCACACAGCTCTGCTTTGCTGTGTAATAAAGGGCGCTGAGGCATGCTGGGAGATGTAGTCCTCCTCTTGCTCAGCCGCCCCACACAGCTCTGCTTTGCTGTGTAATAAAGGGCGCTGAGGCATGCTGGGAGATGTAGTCCTCCTCTTGCTCAGCCGCCCCACACAGCTCTGCTTTGCTGTGTGATAAAGGGCGCTGAGGCATGCTGGGAGATGTAGTCCTCCTCTTGCTCAGCCTCCCCACACAGCTCTGCTTTGCTGTGTGATAAAGGGCGCTGAGGCATGCTGGGAGATGTAGTCCTCCTCTTGCTCAGCCGCCCCACAGAGCTCTGCTTTGCTGTGTGATAAAAGGCGCTGAGGCATGCTGGGAGATGTAGTCCTCCTCTTGCTCAGCCTCCCCACACAGCTCTGCTTTGCTGTGTGATAAAGGGCGCTGAGGCATGCTGGGAGATGTAGTCCTCCTCTTGCTCAGCCGCCCCACAGAGCTCTGCTTTGCTGTGTGATAAAGGGCGCTGAGGCATGCTGGGAGATGTAGTCCTCCTCTTGCTCAGCCGCCCCACACAGCTCTGCTTTGCTGTGTAATAAAGGGCGCTGAGGCATGCTGGGAGATGTAGTCCTCCTCTTGCTCAGCCGCCCCACACAGCTCTGCTTTGCTGTGTAATAAAGGGCGCTGAGGCATGCTGGGAGATGTAGTCCTCCTCTTGCTCAGCCGCCCCACACAGCTCTGCTTTGCTGTGTAATAAAGGGCGCTGAGGCATGCTGGGAGATGTAGTCCTCCTCTTGCTCAGCCGCCCCACACAGCTCTGCTTTGCTGTGTGATAAAGGGCGCTGAGGCATGCTGGGAGATGTAGTCCTCCTCTTGCTCAGCCGCCCCACACAGCTCTGATTTGCTGTGTGATAAAGGGCGCTGAGGCATGCTGGGAGATGTAGTCCTCTTGCTCAGCCGCCCCACACAGCTTTGATTTGCTTTGTAATAAAGGGCGCTGAGGCATGCTGGGAGATGTAGTCCTCCTCTTGCTCAGCCGCCCCACACAGCTCTGCTTTGCTGTGTAATAAAGGGCGCTGAGGCATGCTGGGAGATGTAGTCCTCCTCTTGCTCAGCCGCCCCACACAGCTCTGCTTTGCTCTGTGATAAAGGGTGCTGAGGCATGCTGGGAGATGTAGTCCTCCTCTTGCTCAGCCGCCCCACACAGCTCTGCTTTGCTGTGTAATAAAGGGCGCTGAGGCATGCTGGGAGATGTAGTCCTCCTCTTGCTCAGCCGCCCCACACAGCTCTGCTTTGCTGTGTAATAAAGGGCGCTGAGGCATGCTGGGAGATGTAGTCCTCCTCTTGCTCAGCCGCCCCACACAGCTCTGCTTTTCTGTGTAATAAAGGGCGCTGAGGCATGCTGGGAGATGTAGTCCTCCTCTTGCTCAGCCGCCCCACACAGCTCTGCTTTGCTCTGTGATAAAGGGCGCTGAGGCATGCTGGGAGATGTAGTCCTCCTCTTGCTCAGCCGCCCCACACAGCTCTGCTTTTCTGTGTAATAAAGGGCGCTGAGGCATGCTGGGAGATGTAGTCCTCCTCTTGCTCAGCCGCCCCACACAGCTCTGCTTTGCTGTGTGATAAAGGGCGCTGAGGCATGCTGGGAGATGTAGTCCTCCTCTTGCTCAGCCGCCCCACACAGCTCTGCTTTGCTGTGTAATAAAGGGCGCTGAGGCATGCTGGGAGATGTAGTCCTCCTCTTGCTCAGCCGCCCCACACAGCTCTGCTTTGCTGTGTAATAAAGGGCGCTGAGGCATGCTGGGAGATGTAGTCCTCCTCTTGGTCAGCCGCCCCACACAGCTCTGATTTGCTGTGTAATAAAGGGCGCTGAGGCATGCTGGGAGATGTAGTCCTCCTCTTGCTCAGCCGCCCCACACAGCTCTGCTTTGCTCTGTGATAAAGGGCGCTGAGGCATGCTGGGAGATGTAGTCCTCCTCTTGCTCAGCCGCCCCACACAGCTCTGCTTTGCTGTGTGATAAAGGGCGCTGAGGCATGCTGGGAGATGTAGTCCTCCTCTTGCTCAGCCTCCCCACACAGCTCTGATTTGCTCTGTAATAAAGGGCGCTGAGGCATGCTGGGAGATGTAGTCCTCCTCTTGCTCAGCCGCCCCACACAGCTCTGATTTGCTGTATAATAAAGGGCGCTGAGGCATGCTGGGAGATGTAGTCCTCCTCTTGCTCAGCCGCCCCACACAGCTCTGATTTGCTGTGTGATAAAGGGCGCTGAGGCATGCTGGGAGATGTAGTCCTCCTCTTGCTCAGCCGCCCCACACAGCTCTGCTTTGCTGTGTAATAAAGGGCGCTGAGGCATGCTGGGAGATGTAGTCCTCCTCTTGCTCAGCCGCCCCACACAGCTCTGCTTTGCTCTGTGATAAAGGGCGCTGAGGCATGCTGGGAGATGTAGCCCTCCTCTTGCTCAGCCGCCCCACACAGCTCTGCTTTGCTGTGTAATAAAGGGCGCTGAGGCATGCTGGGAGATGTAGTCCTCCTCTTGCTCAGCCGCCCCACACAGCTCTGCTTTGCTGTGTAATAAAGGGCGCTGAGGCATGCTGGGAGATGTAGTCCTCCTCTTGCTCAGCCGCCCCACACAGCTCTGATTTGCTGTGTAATAAAGGGCGCTGAGGCATGCTGGGAGATGTAGTCCTCCTCTTGCTCAGCCGCCCCACACAGCTCTGCTTTGCTCTGTGATAAAGGGCGCTGAGGCATGCTGGGAGATGTAGTCCTCCTCTTGCTCAGCCGCCCCACACAGCTCTGCTTTGCTGTGTGATAAAGGGCGCTGAGGCATGCTGGGAGATGTAGTCCTCCTCTTGCTCAGCCTCCCCACACAGCTCTGATTTGCTCTGTAATAAAGGGCGCTGAGGCATGCTGGGAGATGTAGTCCTCCTCTTGCTCAGCCGCCCCACACAGCTCTGCTTTGCTGTGTGATAAAGGGCGCTGAGGCATGCTGGGAGATGTAGTCCTCCTCTTGCTCAGCCGCCCCACACAGCTCTGCTTTGCTCTGTGATAAAGGGCACTGAGGCATGCTGGGAGATGTAGCCCTCCTCTTGCTCAGCCGCCCCACACAGCTCTGCTTTGCTGTGTAATAAAGGGCGCTGAGGCATGCTGGGAGATGTAGTCCTCCTCTTGCTCAGCCGCCCCACACAGCTCTGCTTTGCTGTGTAATAAAGGGCGCTGAGGCATGCTGGGAGATGTAGTCCTCCTCTTGGTCAGCCGCCCCACACAGCTCTGATTTGCTGTGTAATAAAGGGCGCTGAGGCATGCTGGGAGATGTAGTCCTCCTCTTGCTCAGCCGCCCCACACAGCTCTGCTTTGCTCTGTGATAAAGGGCGCTGAAGCATGCTGGGAGATGTAGTCCTCCTCTTGCTCAGCCGCCCCACACAGCTCTGCTTTGCTGTGTGATAAAGGGCGCTGAGGCATGCTGGGAGATGTAGTCCTCCTCTTGCTCAGCCTCCCCACACAGCTCTGATTTGCTCTGTAATAAAGGGCGCTGAGGCATGCTGGGAGATGTAGTCCTCCTCTTGCTCAGCCGCCCCACACAGCTCTGCTTTGCTGTGTGATAAAAGGCGCTGAGGCATGCTGGGAGATGTAGTCCTTCTCTTGCTCAGCCGCCCCACACAGCTCTGCTTTGCTGTGTAATAAAGGGCGCTGAGGCATGCTGGGAGATGTAGTCCTCCTCTTGGTCAGCCGCCCCACACAGCTCTGATTTGCTGTGTAATAAAGGGCGCTGAGGCATGCTGGGAGATGTAGTCCTCCTCTTGCTCAGCCGCCCCACACAGCTCTGCTTTGCTCTGTGATAAAGGGCGCTGAGGCATGCTGGGAGATGTAGTCCTCCTCTTGCTCAGCCGCCCCACACAGCTCTGCTTTGCTCTGTGATAAAGGGCGCTGAGGCATGCTGGGAGATGTAGTCCTCCTCTTGCTCAGCCGCCCCACACAGCTCTGCTTTGCTCTGTGATAAAGGGCGCTGAGGCATGCTGGGAGATGTAGTCCTCCTCTTGCTCAGCCTCCCCACACAGCTCTGATTTGCTCTGTAAAAAAGGGCGCTGAGGCATGCTGGGAGATGTAGTCCTCCTCTTGCTCAGCCGCCCCACACAGCTCTGCTTTGCTGTGTGATAAAGGGCGCTGAGGCATGCTGGGAGATGTAGTCCTCCTCTTGCTCAGCCGCCCCACACAGCTCTGCTTTGCTGTGTAATAAAGGGCGCTGAGGCATGCTGGGAGATGTAGTCCTCCTCTTGCTCAGCCGCCCCACACAGCTCTCATTTGCTGTGTAATAAAGGGCGCTGAGGCATGCTGGGAGATGTAGTCCTCCTCTTGCTCAGCCGCCCCACACAGCTCTGCTTTGCTCTGTGATAAAGGGCGCTGAGGCATGCTGGGAGATGTAGTCCTCCTCTTGCTCAGCCGCCCCACACAGCTCTGCTTTGCTCTGTGATAAAGGGCGCTGAGGCATGCTGGGAGATGTAGTCCTCCTCTTGCTCAGCCGCCCCACACAGCTCTGCTTTGCTCTGTGATAAAGGGCGCTGAGGCATGCTGGGAGATGTAGTCCTCCTCTTGCTCAGCCGCCCCACACAGCTCTGCTTTGCTGTGTAATAAAGGGCGCTGAGGCATGCTGGGAGATGTAGTCCTCCTCTTGCTCAGCCTCCCCACACAGCTCTGATTTGCTCTGTAATAAAGGGCGCTGAGGCATGCTGGGAGATGTAGTCCTCCTCTTGCTCAGCCGCCCCACACAGCTCTGCTTTGCTGTGTGATAAAGGGCGCTGAGGCATGCTGGGAGATGTAGTCCTCCTCTTGCTCAGCCGCCCCACACAGCTCTGATTTGCTGTGTGATAAAGGGCGCTGAGGCATGCTGGGAGATGTAGTCCTCCTCTTGCTCAGCCGCCCCACACAGCTCTGCTTTGCTGTGTGATAAAGGGCGCTGAGGCATGCTGGGAGATGTAGTCCTCTTGCTCAGCCGCCCCACACAGCTTTGATTTGCTTTGTAATAAAGGGCGCTGAGGCATGCTGGGAGATGTAGTCCTCCTCTTGCTCAGCCGCCCCACACAGCTCTGCTTTGCTGTGTAATAAAGGGCGCTGAGGCATGCTGGGAGATGTAGTCCTCCTCTTGCTCAGCCGCCCCACACAGCTCTGCTTTGCTCTGTGATAAAGGGCGCTGAGGCATGCTGGGAGATGTAGTCCTCCTCTTGCTCAGCCGCCCCACACAGCTCTGCTTTGCTGTGTAATAAAGGGCGCTGAGGCATGCTGGGAGATGTAGTCCTCCTCTTGCTCAGCCGCCCCACACAGCTCTGCTTTGCTGTGTAATAAAGGGCGCTGAGGCATGCTGGGAGATGTAGTCCTCCTCTTGCTCAGCCTCCCCACACAGCTCTGATTTGCTCTGTGATAAAGGGCGCTGAGGCATGCTGGGAGATGTAGTCCTCCTCTTGCTCAGCCTCCCCACACAGCTCTGCTTTGCTCTGTGATAAAGGGCGCTGAGGCATGCTGGGAGATGTAGTCCTCCTCTTGCTCAGCCGCCCCACACAGCTCTGCTTTGCTCTGTGATAAAGGGCGCTGAGGGATGCTGGGAGATGTAGTCCTCCTCTTGCTCAGCCGCCCCACAGAGCTCTGCTTTGCTGTGTAATAAAGGGCGCTGAGGCATGCTGGGAGATGTAGTCCTCCTCTTGCTCAGCCGCCCCACACAGCTCTGCTTTGCTGTGTGATAAAGGGCGCTGAGGCATGCTGGGAGATGTAGTCCTCCTCTTGCTCAGCCGCCCCACACAGCTCTGCTTTGCTGTGTGATAAAGGGCGCTGAGGCATGCTGGGAGATGTAGTCCTCCTGTTGCTCAGCCGCCCCACACAGCTCTGCTTTGCTGTGTGATAAAGGGCGCTGAGGCATGCTGGGAGATGTAGTCCTCCTCTTGCTCAGCCGCCCCACACAGCTCTGCTTTGCTGTGTGATAAAGGGCGCTGAGGCATGCTGGGAGATGTAGTCCTCCTCTTGCTCAGCCGCCCCACACAGCTCTGATTTGCTGTGTGATAAAGGGCGCTGAGGCATGCTGGGAGATGTAGTCCTCCTCTTGCTCAGCCGCCCCACACAGCTCTGCTTTTCTGTGTAATAAAGGGCGCTGAGGCATGCTGGGAGATGTAGTCCTCCTCTTGCTCAGCCGCCCCACACAGCTCTGCTTTGCTCTGTGATAAAGGGCGCTGAGGCATGCTGGGAGATGTAGCCCTCCTCTTGCTCAGCCGCCCCACACAGCTCTGCTTTGCTGTGTAATAAAGGGCGCTGAGGCATGCTGGGAGATGTAGTCCTCCTCTTGCTCAGCCGCCCCACACAGCTCTGCTTTGCTGTGTAATAAAGGGCGCTGAGGCATGCTGGGAGATGTAGTCCTCCTCTTGGTCAGCCGCCCCACACAGCTCTGATTTGCTGTGTAATAAAGGGCGCTGAGGCATGCTGGGAGATGTAGTCCTCCTCTTGCTCAGCCGCCCCACACAGCTCTGCTTTGCTCTGTGATAAAGGGCGCTGAGGCATGCTGGGAGATGTAGTCCTCCTCTTGCTCAGCCGCCCCACACAGCTCTGCTTTGCTGTGTGATAAAGGGCGCTGAGGCATGCTGGGAGATGTAGTCCTCCTCTTGCTCAGCCTCCCCACACAGCTCTGATTTGCTCTGTAATAAAGGGCGCTGAGGCATGCTGGGAGATGTAGTCCTCCTCTTGCTCAGCCGCCCCACACAGCTCTGATTTGCTGTATAATAAAGGGCGCTGAGGCATGCTGGGAGATGTAGTCCTCCTCTTGCTCAGCCGCCCCACACAGCTCTGATTTGCTGTGTGATAAAGGGCGCTGAGGCATGCTGGGAGATGTAGTCCTCCTCTTGCTCAGCCGCCCCACACAGCTCTGATTTGCTCTGTAATAAAGGGCGCTGAGGCATGCTGGGAGATGTAGTCCTCCTCTTGCTCAGCCGCCCCACACAGCTCTGATTTGCTGTGTGATAAAGGGCGCTGAGGCATGCTGGGAGATGTAGTCCTCCTCTTGCTCAGCCGCCCCACACAGCTCTGCTTTGCTGTGTAATAAAGGGCGCTGAGGCATGCTGGGAGATGTAGTCCTCCTCTTGCTCAGCCGCCCCACACAGCTCTGCTTTGCTCTGTGATAAAGGGCGCTGAGGCATGCTGGGAGATGTAGCCCTCCTCTTGCTCAGCCGCCCCACACAGCTCTGCTTTGCTGTGTAATAAAGGGCGCTGAGGCATGCTGGGAGATGTAGTCCTCCTCTTGCTCAGCCGCCCCACACAGCTCTGCTGTGCTGTGTAATAAAGGGCGCTGAGGCATGCTGGGAGATGTAGTCCTCCTCTTGCTCAGCCGCCCCACACAGCTCTGATTTGCTGTGTAATAAAGGGCGCTAAGGCATGCTGGGAGATGTAGTCCTCCTCTTGCTCAGCCGCCCCACACAGCTCTGCTTTGCTCTGTGATAAAGGGCGCTGAGGCATGCTGGGAGATGTAGTCCTCCTCTTGCTCAGCCGCCCCACACAGCTCTGCTTTGCTGTGTGATAAAGGGCGCTGAGGCATGCTGGGAGATGTAGTCCTCCTCTTGCTCAGCCTCCCCACACAGCTCTGATTTGCTCTGTAATAAAGGGCGCTGAGGCATGCTGGGAGATGTAGTCCTCCTCTTGCTCAGCCGCCCCACACAGCTCTGCTTTGCTGTGTGATAAAAGGCGCTGAGGCATGCTGGGAGATGTAGTCCTTCTCTTGCTCAGCCGCCCCACACAGCTCTGCTTTGCTGTGTAATAAAGGGCGCTGAGGCATGCTGGGAGATGTAGTCCTCCTCTTGGTCAGCCGCCCCACACAGCTCTGATTTGCTGTGTAATAAAGGGCGCTGAGGCATGCTGGGAGATGTAGTCCTCCTCTTGCTCAGCCGCCCCACACAGCTCTGCTTTGCTCTGTGATAAAGGGCGCTGAGGCATGCTGGGAGATGTAGTCCTCCTCTTGCTCAGCCGCCCCACACAGCTCTGCTTTGCTCTGTGATAAAGGGCGCTGAGGCATGCTGGGAGATGTAGTCCTCCTCTTGCTCAGCCGCCCCACACAGCTCTGCTTTGCTCTGTGATAATGGGCGCTGAGGCATGCTGGGAGATGTAGTCCTCCTCTTGCTCAGCCGCCCCACACAGCTCTGCTTTGCTGTGTAATAAAGGGCGCTGAGGCATGCTGGGAGATGTAGTCCTCCTCTTGCTCAGCCGCCCCACACAGCTCTGCTTTGCTCTGTGATAAAGGGCGCTGAGGCATGCTGGGAGATGTAGTCCTCCTCTTGCTCAGCCGCCCCACACAGCTCTGCTTTGCTCTGTGATAAAGGGCGCTGAGGCATGCTGGGAGATGTAGTCCTCCTCTTGCTCAGCCGCCCCACACAGCTCTGCTTTGCTGTGTGATAAAGGGCGCTGAGGCATGCTGGGAGATGTAGTCCTCCTCTTGCTCAGCCTCCCCACACAGCTCTGATTTGCTCTGTAATAAAGGGCGCTGAGGCATGCTGGGAGATGTAGTCCTCCTCTTGCTCAGCCGCCCCACACAGCTCTGCTTTGCTGTGTGATAAAGGGCGCTGAGGCATGCTGGGAGATGTAGTCCTCCTCTTGCTCAGCCGCCCCACACAGCTCTGCTTTGCTCTGTGATAAAGGGCACTGAGGCATGCTGGGAGATGTAGCCCTCCTCTTGCTCAGCCGCCCCACACAGCTCTGCTTTGCTGTGTAATAAAGGGCGCTGAGGCATGCTGGGAGATGTAGTCCTCCTCTTGCTCAGCCGCCCCACACAGCTCTGCTTTGCTGTGTAATAAAGGGCGCTGAGGCATGCTGGGAGATGTAGTCCTCCTCTTGGTCAGCCGCCCCACACAGCTCTGATTTGCTGTGTAATAAAGGGCGCTGAGGCATGCTGGGAGATGTAGTCCTCCTCTTGCTCAGCCGCCCCACACAGCTCTGCTTTGCTCTGTGATAAAGGGCGCTGAAGCATGCTGGGAGATGTAGTCCTCCTCTTGCTCAGCCGCCCCACACAGCTCTGCTTTGCTGTGTGATAAAGGGCGCTGAGGCATGCTGGGAGATGTAGTCCTCCTCTTGCTCAGCCTCCCCACACAGCTCTGATTTGCTCTGTAATAAAGGGCGCTGAGGCATGCTGGGAGATGTAGTCCTCCTCTTGCTCAGCCGCCCCACACAGCTCTGCTTTGCTGTGTGATAAAAGGCGCTGAGGCATGCTGGGAGATGTAGTCCTTCTCTTGCTCAGCCGCCCCACACAGCTCTGCTTTGCTGTGTAATAAAGGGCGCTGAGGCATGCTGGGAGATGTAGTCCTCCTCTTGGTCAGCCGCCCCACACAGCTCTGATTTGCTGTGTAATAAAGGGCGCTGAGGCATGCTGGGAGATGTAGTCCTCCTCTTGCTCAGCCGCCCCACACAGCTCTGCTTTGCTCTGTGATAAAGGGCGCTGAGGCATGCTGGGAGATGTAGTCCTCCTCTTGCTCAGCCGCCCCACACAGCTCTGCTTTGCTCTGTGATAAAGGGCGCTGAGGCATGCTGGGAGATGTAGTCCTCCTCTTGCTCAGCCGCCCCACACAGCTCTGCTTTGCTCTGTGATAAAGGGCGCTGAGGCATGCTGGGAGATGTAGTCCTCCTCTTGCTCAGCCTCCCCACACAGCTCTGATTTGCTCTGTAAAAAAGGGCGCTGAGGCATGCTGGGAGATGTAGTCCTCCTCTTGCTCAGCCGCCCCACACAGCTCTGCTTTGCTGTGTGATAAAGGGCGCTGAGGCATGCTGGGAGATGTAGTCCTCCTCTTGCTCAGCCGCCCCACACAGCTCTGCTTTGCTGTGTAATAAAGGGCGCTGAGGCATGCTGGGAGATGTAGTCCTCCTCTTGCTCAGCCGCCCCACACAGCTCTCATTTGCTGTGTAATAAAGGGCGCTGAGGCATGCTGGGAGATGTAGTCCTCCTCTTGCTCAGCCGCCCCACACAGCTCTGCTTTGCTCTGTGATAAAGGGCGCTGAGGCATGCTGGGAGATGTAGTCCTCCTCTTGCTCAGCCGCCCCACACAGCTCTGCTTTGCTCTGTGATAAAGGGCGCTGAGGCATGCTGGGAGATGTAGTCCTCCTCTTGCTCAGCCGCCCCACACAGCTCTGCTTTGCTCTGTGATAAAGGGCGCTGAGGCATGCTGGGAGATGTAGTCCTCCTCTTGCTCAGCCGCCCCACACAGCTCTGCTTTGCTGTGTAATAAAGGGCGCTGAGGCATGCTGGGAGATGTAGTCCTCCTCTTGCTCAGCCTCCCCACACAGCTCTGATTTGCTCTGTAATAAAGGGCGCTGAGGCATGCTGGGAGATGTAGTCCTCCTCTTGCTCAGCCGCCCCACACAGCTCTGCTTTGCTGTGTGATAAAGGGCGCTGAGGCATGCTGGGAGATGTAGTCCTCCTCTTGCTCAGCCGCCCCACACAGCTCTGATTTGCTGTGTGATAAAGGGCGCTGAGGCATGCTGGGAGATGTAGTCCTCCTCTTGCTCAGCCGCCCCACACAGCTCTGCTTTGCTGTGTGATAAAGGGCGCTGAGGCATGCTGGGAGATGTAGTCCTCTTGCTCAGCCGCCCCACACAGCTTTGATTTGCTTTGTAATAAAGGGCGCTGAGGCATGCTGGGAGATGTAGTCCTCCTCTTGCTCAGCCGCCCCACACAGCTCTGCTTTGCTGTGTAATAAAGGGCGCTGAGGCATGCTGGGAGATGTAGTCCTCCTCTTGCTCAGCCGCCCCACACAGCTCTGCTTTGCTCTGTGATAAAGGGCGCTGAGGCATGCTGGGAGATGTAGTCCTCCTCTTGCTCAGCCGCCCCACACAGCTCTGCTTTGCTGTGTAATAAAGGGCGCTGAGGCATGCTGGGAGATGTAGTCCTCCTCTTGCTCAGCCGCCCCACACAGCTCTGATTTGCTGTGTGATAAAGGGCGCTGAGGCATGCTGGGAGATGTAGTCCTCCTCTTGCTCAGCCGCCCCACACAGCTCTGCTTTTCTGTGTAATAAAGGGCGCTGAGGCATGCTGGGAGATGTAGTCCTCCTCTTGCTCAGCCGCCCCACACAGCTCTGCTTTGCTCTGTGATAAAGGGCGCTGAGGCATGCTGGGAGATGTAGCCCTCCTCTTGCTCAGCCGCCCCACACAGCTCTGCTTTGCTGTGTAATAAAGGGCGCTGAGGCATGCTGGGAGATGTAGTCCTCCTCTTGCTCAGCCGCCCCACACAGCTCTGCTTTGCTGTGTAATAAAGGGCGCTGAGGCATGCTGGGAGATGTAGTCCTCCTCTTGGTCAGCCGCCCCACACAGCTCTGATTTGCTGTGTAATAAAGGGCGCTGAGGCATGCTGGGAGATGTAGTCCTCCTCTTGCTCAGCCGCCCCACACAGCTCTGCTTTGCTCTGTGATAAAGGGCGCTGAGGCATGCTGGGAGATGTAGTCCTCCTCTTGCTCAGCCGCCCCACACAGCTCTGCTTTGCTGTGTGATAAAGGGCGCTGAGGCATGCTGGGAGATGTAGTCCTCCTCTTGCTCAGCCTCCCCACACAGCTCTGATTTGCTCTGTAATAAAGGGCGCTGAGGCATGCTGGGAGATGTAGTCCTCCTCTTGCTCAGCCGCCCCACACAGCTCTGATTTGCTGTATAATAAAGGGCGCTGAGGCATGCTGGGAGATGTAGTCCTCCTCTTGCTCAGCCGCCCCACACAGCTCTGATTTGCTGTGTGATAAAGGGCGCTGAGGCATGCTGGGAGATGTAGTCCTCCTCTTGCTCAGCCGCCCCACACAGCTCTGATTTGCTCTGTAATAAAGGGCGCTGAGGCATGCTGGGAGATGTAGTCCTCCTCTTGCTCAGCCGCCCCACACAGCTCTGATTTGCTGTGTGATAAAGGGCGCTGAGGCATGCTGGGAGATGTAGTCCTCCTCTTGCTCAGCCGCCCCACACAGCTCTGCTTTGCTGTGTAATAAAGGGCGCTGAGGCATGCTGGGAGATGTAGTCCTCCTCTTGCTCAGCCGCCCCACACAGCTCTGCTTTGCTCTGTGATAAAGGGCGCTGAGGCATGCTGGGAGATGTAGCCCTCCTCTTGCTCAGCCGCCCCACACAGCTCTGCTTTGCTGTGTAATAAAGGGCGCTGAGGCATGCTGGGAGATGTAGTCCTCCTCTTGCTCAGCCGCCCCACACAGCTCTGCTGTGCTGTGTAATAAAGGGCGCTGAGGCATGCTGGGAGATGTAGTCCTCCTCTTGCTCAGCCGCCCCACACAGCTCTGATTTGCTGTGTAATAAAGGGCGCTAAGGCATGCTGGGAGATGTAGTCCTCCTCTTGCTCAGCCGCCCCACACAGCTCTGCTTTGCTCTGTGATAAAGGGCGCTGAGGCATGCTGGGAGATGTAGTCCTCCTCTTGCTCAGCCGCCCCACACAGCTCTGCTTTGCTGTGTGATAAAGGGCGCTGAGGCATGCTGGGAGATGTAGTCCTCCTCTTGCTCAGCCTCCCCACACAGCTCTGATTTGCTCTGTAATAAAGGGCGCTGAGGCATGCTGGGAGATGTAGTCCTCCTCTTGCTCAGCCGCCCCACACAGCTCTGCTTTGCTGTGTGATAAAAGGCGCTGAGGCATGCTGGGAGATGTAGTCCTTCTCTTGCTCAGCCGCCCCACACAGCTCTGCTTTGCTGTGTAATAAAGGGCGCTGAGGCATGCTGGGAGATGTAGTCCTCCTCTTGGTCAGCCGCCCCACACAGCTCTGATTTGCTGTGTAATAAAGGGCGCTGAGGCATGCTGGGAGATGTAGTCCTCCTCTTGCTCAGCCGCCCCACACAGCTCTGCTTTGCTCTGTGATAAAGGGCGCTGAGGCATGCTGGGAGATGTAGTCCTCCTCTTGCTCAGCCGCCCCACACAGCTCTGCTTTGCTCTGTGATAAAGGGCGCTGAGGCATGCTGGGAGATGTAGTCCTCCTCTTGCTCAGCCGCCCCACACAGCTCTGCTTTGCTCTGTGATAAAGGGCGCTGAGGCATGCTGGGAGATGTAGTCCTCCTCTTGCTCAGCCGCCCCACACAGCTCTGCTTTGCTCTGTGATAATGGGCGCTGAGGCATGCTGGGAGATGTAGTCCTCCTCTTGCTCAGCCGCCCCACACAGCTCTGCTTTGCTGTGTAATAAAGGGCGCTGAGGCATGCTGGGAGATGTAGTCCTCCTCTTGCTCAGCCTCCCCACACAGCTCTGATTTGCTCTGTAATAAAGGGCGCTGAGGCATGCTGGGAGATGTAGTCCTCCTCTTGCTCAGCCGCCCCACACAGCTCTGCTTTGCTCTGTGATAAAGGGCGCTGAGGCATGCTGGGAGATGTAGTCCTCCTCTTGCTCAGCCGCCCCACACAGCTCTGCTTTGCTGTGTAATAAAGGGCGCTGAGGCATGCTGGGAGATGTAGTCCTCCTCTTGCTCAGCCGCCCCACACAGCTCTGATTTGCTGTGTGATAAAGGGCGCTGAGGCATGCTGGGAGATGTAGTCCTCCTCTTGCTCAGCCGCCCCACACAGCTCTGCTTTGCTGTGTAATAAAGGGCGCTGAGGCATGCTGGGAGATGTAGTCCTCCTCTTGCTCAGCCGCCCCACACAGCTCTGCTTTGCTCTGTGATAAAGGGCGCTGAGGCATGCTGGGAGATGTAGCCCTCCTCTTGCTCAGCCGCCCCACACAGCTCTGCTTTGCTGTGTAATAAAGGGCGCTGAGGCATGCTGGGAGATGTAGTCCTCCTCTTGCTCAGCCGCCCCACACAGCTCTGCTTTGCTGTGTAATAAAGGGCGCTGAGGCATGCTGGGAGATGTAGTCCTCCTCTTGGTCAGCCGCCCCACACAGCTCTGATTTGCTGTGTAATAAAGGGCGCTGAGGCATGCTGGGAGATGTAGTCCTCCTCTTGCTCAGCCGCCCCACACAGCTCTGCTTTGCTCTGTGATAAAGGGCGCTGAGGCATGCTGGGAGATGTAGTCCTCCTCTTGCTCAGCCGCCCCACACAGCTCTGCTTTGCTGTGTGATAAAGGGCGCTGAGGCATGCTGGGAGATGTAGTCCTCCTCTTGCTCAGCCTCCCCACACAGCTCTGATTTGCTCTGTAATAAAGGGCGCTGAGGCATGCTGGGAGATGTAGTCCTCCTCTTGCTCAGCCGCCCCACACAGCTCTGATTTGCTGTGTGATAAAGGGCGCTGAGGCATGCTGGGAGATGTAGTCCTCCTCTTGCTCAGCCGCCCCACACAGCTCTGCATTGCTGTGTAATAAAGGGCGCTGAGGCATGCTGGGAGATGTAGTCCTCCTCTTGCTCAGCCGCCCCACACAGCTCTGCTTTGCTCTGTGATAAAGGGCGCTGAGGCATGCTGGGAGATGTAGTCCTCCTCTTGCTCAGCCGCCCCACACAGCTCTGCTTTGCTCTGTGATAAAGGGCGCTGAGGCATGCTGGGAGATGTAGTCCTCCTCTTGCTCAGCCGCCCCACACAGCTCTGCTTTGCTGTGTGATAAAGGGCGCTGAGGCATGCTGGGAGATGTAGTCCTCCTCTTGCTCAGCCTCCCCACACAGCTCTGATTTGCTCTGTAATAAAGGGCGCTGAGGCATGCTGGGAGATGTAGTCCTCCTCTTGCTCAGCCGCCCCACACAGCTCTGCTTTGCTGTGTGATAAAGGGCGCTGAGGCATGCTGGGAGATGTAGTCCTCCTCTTGCTCAGCCGCCCCACACAGCTCTGCTTTGCTCTGTGATAAAGGGCGCTGAGGCATGCTGGGAGATGTAGCCCTCCTCTTGCTCAGCCGCCCCACACAGCTCTGCTTTGCTGTGTAATAAAGGGCGCTGAGGCATGCTGGGAGATGTAGTCCTCCTCTTGCTCAGCCGCCCCACACAGCTCTGCTTTGCTGTGTAATAAAGGGCGCTGAGGCATGCTGGGAGATGTAGTCCTCCTCTTGGTCAGCCGCCCCACACAGCTCTGATTTGCTGTGTAATAAAGGGCGCTAAGGCATGCTGGGAGATGTAGTCCTCCTCTTGCTCAGCCGCCCCACACAGCTCTGCTTTGCTCTGTGATAAAGGGCGCTGAGGCATGCTGGGAGATGTAGTCCTCCTCTTGCTCAGCCGCCCCACACAGCTCTGCTTTGCTGTGTGATAAAGGGCGCTAAGGCATGCTGGGAGATGTAGTCCTCCTCTTGCTCAGCCTCCCCACACAGCTCTGATTTGCTCTGTAATAAAGGGCGCTGAGGCATGCTGGGAGATGTAGTCCTCCTCTTGCTCAGCCGCCCCACACAGCTCTGCTTTGCTGTGTGATAAAAGGCGCTGAGGCATGCTGGGAGATGTAGTCCTTCTCTTGCTCAGCCGCCCCACACAGCTCTGCTTTGCTGTGTAATAAAGGGCGCTGAGGCATGCTGGGAGATGTAGTCCTCCTCTTGGTCAGCCGCCCCACACAGCTCTGATTTGCTGTGTAATAAAGGGCGCTGAGGCATGCTGGGAGATGTAGTCCTCCTCTTGCTCAGCCGCCCCACACAGCTCTGCTTTGCTCTGTGATAAAGGGCGCTGAGGCATGCTGGGAGATGTAGTCCTCCTCTTGCTCAGCCGCCCCACACAGCTCTGCTTTGCTCTGTGATAAAGGGCGCTGAGGCATGCTGGGAGATGTAGTCCTCCTCTTGCTCAGCCGCCCCACACAGCTCTGCTTTGCTCTGTGATAAAGGGCGCTGAGGCATGCTGGGAGATGTAGTCCTCCTCTTGCTCAGCCTCCCCACACAGCTCTGATTTGCTCTGTAATAAAGGGCGCTGAGGCATGCTGGGAGATGTAGTCCTCCTCTTGCTCAGCCGCCCCACACAGCTCTGCTTTGCTGTGTGATAAAGGGCGCTGAGGCATGCTGGGAGATGTAGTCCTCCTCTTGCTCAGCCGCCCCACACAGCTCTGCTTTGCTGTGTAATAAAGGGCGCTGAGGCATGCTGGGAGATGTAGTCCTCCTCTTGCTCAGCCGCCCCACACAGCTCTCATTGCTGTGTAATAAAGGGCGCTGAGGCATGCTGGGAGATGTAGTCCTCCTCTTGCTCAGCCGCCCCACACAGCTCTGCTTTGCTCTGTGATAAAGGGCGCTGAGGCATGCTGGGAGATGTAGTCCTCCTCTTGCTCAGCCGCCCCACACAGCTCTGCTTTGCTCTGTGATAAAGGGCGCTGAGGCATGCTGGGAGATGTAGTCCTCCTCTTGCTCAGCCGCCCCACACAGCTCTGCTTTGCTCTGTGATAAAGGGCGCTGAGGCATGCTGGGAGATGTAGTCCTCCTCTTGCTCAGCCGCCCCACACAGCTCTGCTTTGCTGTGTAATAAAGGGCGCTGAGGCATGCTGGGAGATGTAGTCCTCCTCTTGCTCAGCCTCCCCACACAGCTCTGATTTGCTCTGTAATAAAGGGCGCTGAGGCATGCTGGGAGATGTAGTCCTCCTCTTGCTCAGCCGCCCCACACAGCTCTGCTTTGCTGTGTGATAAAGGGCGCTGAGGCATGCTGGGAGATGTAGTCCTCCTCTTGCTCAGCCGCCCCACACAGCTCTGATTTGCTGTGTGATAAAGGGCGCTGAGGCATGCTGGGAGATGTAGTCCTCCTCTTGCTCAGCCGCCCCACACAGCTCTGCTTTGCTGTGTGATAAAGGGCGCTGAGGCATGCTGGGAGATGTAGTCCTCTTGCTCAGCCGCCCCACACAGCTTTGATTTGCTTTGTAATAAAGGGCGCTGAGGCATGCTGGGAGATGTAGTCCTCCTCTTGCTCAGCCGCCCCACACAGCTCTGCTTTGCTGTGTAATAAAGGGCGCTGAGGCATGCTGGGAGATGTAGTCCTCCTCTTGCTCAGCCGCCCCACACAGCTCTGCTTTGCTCTGTGATAAAGGGCGCTGAGGCATGCTGGGAGATGTAGTCCTCCTCTTGCTCAGCCGCCCCACACAGCTCTGCTTTGCTGTGTAATAAAGGGCGCTGAGGCATGCTGGGAGATGTAGTCCTCCTCTTGCTCAGCCGCCCCACACAGCTCTGATTTGCTGTGTGATAAAGGGCGCTGAGGCATGCTGGGAGATGTAGTCCTCCTCTTGCTCAGCCGCCCCACACAGCTCTGCTTTCCTCCTCTTGCTCAGCCGCCCCACACAGCTCTGCTTTGCTCTGTGATAAAGGGCGCTGAGGCATGCTGGGAGATGTAGCCCTCCTCTTGCTCAGCCGCCCCACACAGCTCTGCTTTGCTGTGTAATAAAGGGCGCTGAGGCATGCTGGGAGATGTAGTCCTCCTCTTGCTCAGCCGCCCCACAAAGCTCTGCTTTGCTGTGTAATAAAGGGCGCTGAGGCATGCTGGGAGATGTAGTCCTCCTCTTGGTCAGCCGCCCCACACAGCTCTGATTTGCTGTGTAATAAAGGGCGCTGAGGCATGCTGGGAGATGTAGTCCTCCTCTTGCTCAGCCGCCCCACACAGCTCTGCTTTGCTCTGTGATAAAGGGCGCTGAGGCATGCTGGGAGATGTAGTCCTCCTCTTGCTCAGCCGCCCCACACAGCTCTGCTTTGCTGTGTGATAAAGGGCGCTGAGGCATGCTGGGAGATGTAGTCCTCCTCTTGCTCAGCCTCCCCACACAGCTCTGATTTGCTCTGTAATAAAGGGCGCTGAGGCATGCTGGGAGATGTAGTCCTCCTCTTGCTCAGCCGCCCCACACAGCTCTGATTTGCTGTATAATAAAGGGCGCTGAGGCATGCTGGGAGATGTAGTCCTCCTCTTGCTCAGCCGCCCCACACAGCTCTGATTTGCTGTGTGATAAAGGGCGCTGAGGCATGCTGGGAGATGTAGTCCTCCTCTTGCTCAGCCGCCCCACACAGCTCTGATTTGCTCTGTAATAAAGGGCGCTGAGGCATGCTGGGAGATGTAGTCCTCCTCTTGCTCAGCCGCCCCACACAGCTCTGATTTGCTGTGTGATAAAGGGCGCTGAGGCATGCTGGGAGATGTAGTCCTCCTCTTGCTCAGCCGCCCCACACAGCTCTGCTTTGCTGTGTAATAAAGGGCGCTGAGGCATGCTGGGAGATGTAGTCCTCCTCTTGCTCAGCCGCCCCACACAGCTCTGCTTTGCTCTGTGATAAAGGGCGCTGAGGCATGCTGGGAGATGTAGCCCTCCTCTTGCTCAGCCGCCCCACACAGCTCTGCTTTGCTGTGTAATAAAGGGCGCTGAGGCATGCTGGGAGATGTAGTCCTCCTCTTGCTCAGCCGCCCCACACAGCTCTGCTGTGCTGTGTAATAAAGGGCGCTGAGGCATGCTGGGAGATGTAGTCCTCCTCTTGCTCAGCCGCCCCACACAGCTCTGATTTGCTGTGTAATAAAGGGCGCTAAGGCATGCTGGGAGATGTAGTCCTCCTCTTGCTCAGCCGCCCCACACAGCTCTGCTTTGCTGTGTGATAAAGGGCGCTGAGGCATGCTGGGAGATGTAGTCCTCCTCTTGCTCAGCCTCCCCACACAGCTCTGATTTGCTCTGTAATAAAGGGCGCTGAGGCATGCTGGGAGATGTAGTCCTCCTCTTGCTCAGCCGCCCCACACAGCTCTGCTTTGCTGTGTGATAAAAGGCGCTGAGGCATGCTGGGAGATGTAGTCCTTCTCTTGCTCAGCCGCCCCACACAGCTCTGCTTTGCTGTGTAATAAAGGGCGCTGAGGCATGCTGGGAGATGTAGTCCTCCTCTTGGTCAGCCGCCCCACACAGCTCTGATTTGCTGTGTAATAAATGGCGCTGAGGCATGCTGGGAGATGTAGTCCTCCTCTTGCTCAGCCGCCCCACACAGCTCTGCTTTGCTCTGTGATAAAGGGCGCTGAGGCATGCTGGGAGATGTAGTCCTCCTCTTGCTCAGCCGCCCCACACAGCTCTGCTTTGCTCTGTGATAAAGGGCGCTGAGGCATGCTGGGAGATGTAGTCCTCCTCTTGCTCAGCCGCCCCACACAGCTCTGCTTTGCTCTGTGATAAAGGGCGCTGAGGCATGCTGGGAGATGTAGTCCTCCTCTTGCTCAGCCGCCCCACACAGCTCTGCTTTGCTCTGTGATAAAGGGCGCTGAGGCATGCTGGGAGATGTAGTCCTCCTCTTGCTCAGCCGCCCCACACAGCTCTGCTTTGCTGTGTAATAAAGGGCGCTGAGGCATGCTGGGAGATGTAGTCCTCCTCTTGCTCAGCCTCCCCACACAGCTCTGATTTGCTCTGTGATAAAGGGCGCTGAGGCATGCTGGGAGATGTAGTCCTCCTCTTGCTCAGCCGCCCCACACAGCTCTGCTTTGCTCTGTGATAAAGGGCGCTGAGGCATGCTGGGAGATGTAGTCCTCCTCTTGCTCAGCCGCCCCACACAGCTCTGCTTTGCTGTGTAATAAAGGGCGCTGAGGCATGCTGGGAGATGTAGTCCTCCTCTTGCTCAGCCGCCCCACACAGCTCTGATTTGCTGTGTGATAAAGGGCGCTGAGGCATGCTGGGAGATGTAGTCCTCCTCTTGCTCAGCCGCCCCACACAGCTCTGCTTTGCTGTGTAATAAAGGGCGCTGAGGCATGCTGGGAGATGTAGTCCTCCTCTTGCTCAGCCGCCCCACACAGCTCTGCTTTGCTCTGTGATAAAGGGCGCTGAGGCATGCTGGGAGATGTAGCCCTCCTCTTGCTCAGCCGCCCCACACAGCTCTGCTTTGCTGTGTAATAAAGGGCGCTGAGGCATGCTGGGAGATGTAGTCCTCCTCTTGCTCAGCCGCCCCACACAGCTCTGCTTTGCTGTGTAATAAAGGGCGCTGAGGCATGCTGGGAGATGTAGTCCTCCTCTTGGTCAGCCGCCCCACACAGCTCTGATTTGCTGTGTAATAAAGGGCGCTGAGGCATGCTGGGAGATGTAGTCCTCCTCTTGCTCAGCCGCCCCACACAGCTCTGCTTTGCTCTGTGATAAAGGGCGCTGAGGCATGCTGGGAGATGTAGTCCTCCTCTTGCTCAGCCGCCCCACACAGCTCTGCTTTGCTGTGTGATAAAGGGCGCTGAGGCATGCTGGGAGATGTAGTCCTCCTCTTGCTCAGCCTCCCCACACAGCTCTGATTTGCTCTGTAATAAAGGGCGCTGAGGCATGCTGGGAGATGTAGTCCTCCTCTTGCTCAGCCGCCCCACACAGCTCTGATTTGCTGTGTGATAAAGGGCGCTGAGGCATGCTGGGAGATGTAGTCCTCCTCTTGCTCAGCCGCCCCACACAGCTCTGCATTGCTGTGTAATAAAGGGCGCTGAGGCATGCTGGGAGATGTAGTCCTCCTCTTGCTCAGCCGCCCCACACAGCTCTGCTTTGCTCTGTGATAAAGGGCGCTGAGGCATGCTGGGAGATGTAGCCCTCCTCTTGCTCAGCCGCCCCACACAGCTCTGCTTTGCTGTGTAATAAAGGGCGCTGAGGCATGCTGGGAGATGTAGTCCTCCTCTTGCTCAGCCGCCCCACACAGCTCTGCTTTGCTGTGTAATAAAGGGCGCTGAGGCATGCTGGGAGATGTAGTCCTCCTCTTGCTCAGCCGCCCCACACAGCTCTGATTTGCTGTGTAATAAAGGGCGCTGAGGCATGCTGGGAGATGTAGTCCTCCTCTTGCTCAGCCGCCCCACACAGCTCTGCTTTGCTCTGTGATAAAGGGCGCTGAGGCATGCTGGGAGATGTAGTCCTCCTCTTGCTCAGCCGCCCCACACAGCTCTGCTTTGCTCTGTGATAAAGGGCGCTGAGGCATGCTGGGAGATGTAGTCCTCCTCTTGCTCAGCCTCCCCACACAGCTCTGATTTGCTCTGTAATAAAGGGCGCTGAGGCATGCTGGGAGATGTAGTCCTCCTCTTGCTCAGCCGCCCCACACAGCTCTGCTTTGCTGTGTGATAAAGGGCGCTGAGGCATGCTGGGAGATGTAGTCCTCCTCTTGCTCAGCCGCCCCACACAGCTCTGCTTTGCTCTGTGATAAAGGGCGCTGAGGCATGCTGGGAGATGTAGCCCTCCTCTTGCTCAGCCGCCCCACACAGCTCTGCTTTGCTGTGTAATAAAGGGCGCTGAGGCATGCTGGGAGATGTAGTCCTCCTCTTGCTCAGCCGCCCCACACAGCTCTGCTTTGCTGTGTAATAAAGGGCGCTGAGGCATGCTGGGAGATGTAGTCCTCCTCTTGGTCAGCCGCCCCACACAGCTCTGATTTGCTGTGTAATAAAGGGCGCTGAGGCATGCTGGGAGATGTAGTCCTCCTCTTGCTCAGCCGCCCCACACAGCTCTGCTTTGCTCTGTGATAAAGGGCGCTGAGGCATGCTGGGAGATGTAGTCCTCCTCTTGCTCAGCCGCCCCACACAGCTCTGCTTTGCTGTGTGATAAAGGGCGCTAAGGCATGCTGGGAGATGTAGTCCTCCTCTTGCTCAGCCTCCCCACACAGCTCTGATTTGCTCTGTAATAAAGGGCGCTGAGGCATGCTGGGAGATGTAGTCCTCCTCTTGCTCAGCCGCCCCACACAGCTCTGCTTTGCTGTGTGATAAAAGGCGCTGAGGCATGCTGGGAGATGTAGTCCTTCTCTTGCTCAGCCGCCCCACACAGCTCTGCTTTGCTGTGTAATAAAGGGCGCTGAGGCATGCTGGGAGATGTAGTCCTCCTCTTGGTCAGCCGCCCCACACAGCTCTGATTTGCTGTGTAATAAAGGGCGCTGAGGCATGCTGGGAGATGTAGTCCTCCTCTTGCTCAGCCGCCCCACACAGCTCTGCTTTGCTCTGTGATAAAGGGCGCTGAGGCATGCTGGGAGATGTAGTCCTCCTCTTGCTCAGCCGCCCCACACAGCTCTGCTTTGCTCTGTGATAAAGGGCGCTGAGGCATGCTGGGAGATGTAGTTCTCCTCTTGCTCAGCCGCCCCACACAGCTCTGCTTTGCTCTGTGATAAAGGGCGCTGAGGCATGCTGGGAGATGTAGTCCTCCTCTTGCTCAGCCTCCCCACACAGCTCTGATTTGCTCTGTAATAAAGGGCGCTGAGGCATGCTGGGAGATGTAGTCCTCCTCTTGCTCAGCCGCCCCACACAGCTCTGCTTTGCTGTGTGATAAAGGGCGCTGAGGCATGCTGGGAGATGTAGTCCTCCTCTTGCTCAGCCGCCCCACACAGCTCTGCTTTGCTGTGTAATAAAGGGCGCTGAGGCATGCTGGGAGATGTAGTCCTCCTCTTGCTCAGCCGCCCCACACAGCTCTCATTGCTGTGTAATAAAGGGCGCTGAGGCATGCTGGGAGATGTAGTCCTCCTCTTGCTCAGCCGCCCCACACAGCTCTGCTTTGCTCTGTGATAAAGGGCGCTGAGGCATGCTGGGAGATGTAGTCCTCCTCTTGCTCAGCCGCCCCACACAGCTCTGCTTTGCTCTGTGATAAAGGGCGCTGAGGCATGCTGGGAGATGTAGTCCTCCTCTTGCTCAGCCGCCCCACACAGCTCTGCTTTGCTCTGTGATAAAGGGCGCTGAGGCATGCTGGGAGATGTAGTCCTCCTCTTGCTCAGCCGCCCCACACAGCTCTGCTTTGCTCTGTGATAAAGGGCGCTGAGGCATGCTGGGAGATGTAGTCCTCCTCTTGCTCAGCCGCCCCACACAGCTCTGCTTTGCTGTGTAATAAAGGGCGCTGAGGCATGCTGGGAGATGTAGTCCTCCTCTTGCTCAGCCTCCCCACACAGCTCTGATTTGCTCTGTAATAAAGGGCGCTGAGGCATGCTGGGAGATGTAGTCCTCCTCTTGCTCAGCCGCCCCACACAGCTCTGCTTTGCTGTGTGATAAAGGGCGCTGAGGCATGCTGGGAGATGTAGTCCTCCTCTTGCTCAGCCGCCCCACACAGCTCTGCTTTGCTGTGTAATAAAGGGCGCTGAGGCATGCTGGGAGATGTAGTCCTCCTCTTGGTCAGCCGCCCCACACAGCTCTGCTTTGCTCTGTGATAAAGGGCGCTGAGGCATGCTGGGAGATGTAGTCCTCTTGCTCAGCCGCCCCACACAGCTCTGATTTGCTGTGTAATAAAGGGCGCTGAGGCATGCTGGGAGATGTAGTCCTCCTCTTGCTCAGCCGCCCCACACAGCTCTGCTTTGCTCTGTGATAAAGGGCGCTGAGGCATGCTGGGAGATGTAGTCCTCCTCTTGCTCAGCCGCCCCACACAGCTCTGCTTTGCTCTGTGATAAAGGGCGCTGAGGCATGCTGGGAGATGTAGTCCTCCTCTTGCTCAGCCGCCCCACACAGCTCTGCTTTGCTCTGTGATAAAGGGCGCTGAGGCATGCTGGGAGATGGAGTCCTCCTCTTGCTCAGCCGCCCCACACAGCTCTGCTTTGCTGTGTGATAAAGGGCGCTGAGGCATGCTGGGAGATGTAGTCCTCCTCTTGCTCAGCCGCCCCACACAGCTCTGCTTTGCTGTGTAATAAAGGGCGCTGAGGCATGCTGGGAGATGTAGTCCTCCTCTTGCTCAGCCGCCCCACACAGCTCTGCTTTGCTGTGTAATAAAGGGCGCTGAGGCATGCTGGGAGATGTAGTCCTCCTCTTGCTCAGCCGCCCCACACAGCTCTGCTTTGCTGTGTAATAAAGGGCGCTGAGGCATGCTGGGAGATGTAGTCCTCCTCTTGCTCAGCCTCCCCACACAGCTCTGATTTGCTGTGTAATAAAGGGCGCTGAGGCATGCTGGGAGATGTAGTCCTCCTCTTGCTCAGCCGCCCCACACAGCTCTGCTTTGCTGTGTAATAAAGGGCGCTGAGGCATGCTGGGAGATGTAGTCCTCCTCTTGCTCAGCCGCCCCACACAGCTCTGCTTTGCTGTGTAATAAAGGGCGCTGAGGCATGCTGGGAGATGTAGTCCTCCTCTTGCTCAGCCGCCCCACACAGCTCTGCTTTGCTCTGTGATAAAGGGCGCTGAGGCATGCTGGGAGATGTAGTCCTCCTCTTGCTCAGCCTCCCCACACAGCTCTGATTTGCTCTGTGATAAAGGGCGCTGAGGCATGCTGGGAGATGTAGTCCTCCTCTTGCTCAGCCGCCCCACACAGCTCTGATTTGCTGTGTAATAAAGGGCGCTGAGGCATGCTGGGAGATGTAGTCCTCCTCTTGCTCAGCCGCCCCACACAGCTCTGCTTTGCTGTGTAATAAACGGCGCTGAGGCATGCTGGGAGATGTAGTCCTCCTCTTGCTCAGCCGCCCCACACAGCTCTGCTTTGCTCTGTGATAAAGGGCGTTGAGGCATGCTGGGAGATGTAGTCCTCCTCTTGCTCAGCCTCCCCACACAGCTCTGATTTGCTCTGTGATAAAGGGCGCTGAGGCATGCTGGGAGATGTAGTCCTCCTCTTGCTCAGCCGCCCCACACAGCTCTGATTTGCTGTGTAATAAAGGGCGCTGAGGCATGCTGGGAGATGTAGTCCTCCTCTTGCTCAGCCGCCCCACACAGCTCTGCTTTGCTGTGTAATAAAGGGCGCTGAGGCATGCTGGGAGATGTAGTCCTCCTCTTGCTCAGCCGCCCCACACAGCTCTGCTTTGCTCTGTGATAAAGGGCGCTGAGGCATGCTGGGAGATGTAGTCCTCCTCTTGCTCAGCCTCCCCACACAGCTCTGATTTGCTCTGTGATAAAGGGCGCTGAGGCATGCTGGGAGATGTAGTCCTCCTCTTGCTCAGCCGCCCCACACAGCTCTGATTTGCTGTGTAATAAAGGGCGCTGAGGCATGCTGGGAGATGTAGTCCTCCTCTTGCTCAGCCGCCCCACACAGCTCTGCTTTGCTGTGTAATAAAGGGCGCTGAGGCATGCTGGGAGATGTAGTCCTCCTCTTGCTCAGCCGCCCCACACAGCTCTGATTTGCTGTGTAATAAAGGGCGCTGAGGCATGCTGGGAGATGTAGTCCTCCTCTTGCTCAGCCGCCCCACACAGCTCTGCTTTGCTGTGTAATAAAGGGCGCTGAGGCATGCTGGGAGATGTAGTCCTCCTCTTGCTCAGCCGCCCCACACAGCTCTGCTTTGCTCTGTGATAAAGGGCGCTGAAGCATGCTGGGAGATGTAGTCCTCCTCTTGCTCAGCCTCCCCACACAGCTCTGATTTGCTCTGTGATAAAGGGCGCTGAGGCATGCTGGGAGATGTAGTCCTCCTCTTGCTCAGCCGCCCCACACAGCTCTGATTTGCTGTGTAATAAAGGGCGCTGAGGCATGCTGGGAGATGTAGTCCTCCTCTTGCTCAGCCGCCCCACACAGCTCTGCTTTGCTGTGTAATAAAGGGCGCTGAGGCATGCTGGGAGATGTAGTCCTCCTCTTGCTCAGCCGCCCCACACAGCTCTGCTTTGCTGTGTGATAAAGGGCGCTGAGGCATGCTGGGAGATGTAGTCCTCCTCTTGCTCAGCCGCCCCACACAGCTCTGCTTTGCTGTGTGATAAAGGGCGCTGAGGCATGCTGGGAGATGTAGTCCTCCTCTTGCTCAGCCGCCCCACACAGCTCTGCTTTGCTGTGTGATAAAGGGCGCTGAGGCATGCTGGGAGATGTAGTCCTCCTCTTGTTCAGCCGCCCCACACAGCTCTGCTTTGCTCTGTGATAAAGGGCGCTGAGGCATGCTGGGAGATGTAGTCCTCCTCTTGCTCAGCCGCCCCACACAGCTCTGATTTGCTCTGTGATAAAGGGCGCTGAGGCATGCTGGGAGATGTAGTCCTCCTCTTGCTCAGCCGCCCCACACAGCTCTGATTTGCTCTGTGATAAAGGGCGCTGAGGCATGCTGGGAGATGTAGTCCTCCTCTTGCTCAGCCGCCCCACACAGCTCTGCTTTGCTGTGTAATAAAGGGCGCTGAGGCATGCTGGGAGATGTAGTCCTCCTCTTGCTTAGCCGCCCCACACAGCTCTGCTTTGCTGTGTAATAAAGGGCGCTGAGGCATGCTGGGAGATGTAGTCCTCCTCTTGCTCAGCCGCCCCACACAGCTCTGCTTTGCTGTGTGATAAAGGGCGCTGAGGCATGCTGGGAGATGTAGTCCTCTTGCTCAGCCGCCCCACACAGCTCTGCTTTGCTGTGTGATAAAGGGCGCTGAGGCATGCTGGGAGATGTAGTCCTCCTCTTGCTCAGCCGCCCCACACAGCTCTGCTTTGCTCTGTGATAAAGGGCGCTGAGGCATGCTGGGAGATGTAGTCCTCCTCTTGCTCAGCCTCCCCACACAGCTTTGATTTGCTCTGTGGTAAAGGGCGCTGAGGCATGCTGGGAGATGTAGTCCTCCTCTTGCTCAGCCGCCCCACACAGCTCTGATTTGCTCTGTGATAAAGGGCGCTGAGGCATGCTGGGAGATGTAGTCCTCCTCTTGCTCAGCCGCCCCACACAGCTCTGATTTGCTGTGTAATAAAGGGCGCTGAGGCCTGCTGGGAGATGTAGTCCTCCTCTTGCTCAGCCGCCCCACAGAGCTCTGCTTTGCTGTGTGATAAAGGGCGCTGAGGCATGCTGGGAGATGTAGTCCTCCTCTTGCTCAGCCGCCCCACACAGCTCTGCTTTGCTGTGTGATAAAGGGCGCTGAGGCATGCTGGGAGATGTAGTCCTCTTGCTCAGCCGCCCCACACAGCTCTGCTTTGCTGTGTGATAAAGGGCGCTGAGGCATGCTGGGAGATGTAGTCCTCCTCTTGCTCAGCCACCCCACACAGCTCTGCTTTGCTGTGTGATAAAGGGCGCTGAGGCATGCTGGGAGATGTAGTCCTCCTCTTGCTCAGCCTCCCCACACAGCTCTGATTTGCTCTGTGATAAAGGGCGCTGAGGCATGCTGGGAGATGTAGTCCTCCTCTTGCTCAGCCGCCCCACACAGCTCTGCTTTGCTGTGTGATAAAGGGCGCTGAGGCATGCTGGGAGATGTAGTCCTCCTCTTGTTCAGCCGCCCCACACAGCTCTGCTTTGCTCTGTAATAAAGGGCGCTGAGGCATGCTGGGAGATGTAGTCCTCCTCTTGCTCAGCCGCCCCACACAGCTCTGCTTTGCTCTGTGATAAAGGGCGCTGAGGGATGCTGGGAGATGTAGTCCTCCTCTTGCTCAGCCGCCCCACACAGCTCTGCTTTGCTGTGTAATAAAGGGCGCTGAGGCCTGCTGGGAGATGTAGTCCTCCTCTTGCTCAGCCGCCCCACAGAGCTCTGCTTTGCTGTGTGATAAAGGGCGCTGAGGCATGCTGGGAGATGTAGTCCTCCTCTTGCTCAGCCGCCCCACACAGCTCTGCTTTGCTGTGTGATAAAGGGCGCTGAGGCATGCTGGGAGATGTAGTCCTCTTGCTCAGCCGCCCCACACAGCTCTGCTTTGCTGTGTGATAAAGGGCGCTGAGGCATGCTGGGAGATGTAGTCCTCCTCTTGCTCAGCCGCCCCACACAGCTCTGCTTTGCTGTGTGATAAAGGGCGCTGAGGCATGCTGGGAGATGTAGTCCTCCTCTTGCTCAGCCTCCCCACACAGCTCTGATTTGCTGTGTGATAAAGGGCGCTGAGGCATGCTGGGAGATGTAGTCCTCCTCTTGTTCAGCCGCCCCACACAGCTCTGCTTTGCTCTGTAATAAAGGGCGCTGAGGCATGCTGGGAGATGTAGTCCTCCTCTTGCTCAGCCGCCCCACACAGCTCTGCTTTGCTCTGTGATAAAGGGCGCTGAGGGATGCTGGGAGATGTAGTCCTCCTCTTGCTCAGCCGCCCCACACAGCTCTGATTTGCTGTGTAATAAAGGGCGCTGAGGCCTGCTGGGAGATGTAGTCCTCCTCTTGCTCAGCCGCCCCACAGAGCTCTGCTTTGCTGTGTGATAAAGGGCGCTGAGGCATGCTGGGAGATGTAGTCCTCCTCTTGCTCAGCCGCCCCACACAGCTCTGCTTTGCTGTGTGATAAAGGGCGCTGAGGCATGCTGGGAGATGTAGTCCTCCTCTTGCTCAGCCGCCCCACACAGCTCTGCTTTGCTGTGTGATAAAGGGCGCTGAGGCATGCTGGGAGATGTAGTCCTCCTCTTGCTCAGCCGCCCCACACAGCTCTGCTTTGCTGTGTGATAAAGGGCGCTGAGGCATGCTGGGAGATGTAGTCCTCCTCTTGCTCAGCCTCCCCACACAGCTCTGATTTGCTCTGTGATAAAGGGCGCTGAGGCATGCTGGGAGATGTAGTCCTCCTCTTGCTCAGCCGCCCCACACAGCTCTGCTTTGCTGTGTGATAAAGGGCGCTGAGGCATGCTGGGAGATGTAGTCCTCCTCTTGTTCAGCCGCCCCACACAGCTCTGCTTTGCTCTGTAATAAAGGGCGCTGAGGCATGCTGGGAGATGTAGTCCTCCTCTTGCTCAGCCGCCCCACACAGCTCTGCTTTGCTGTGTAATAAAGGGCGCTGAGGCATGCTGGGAGATGTAGTCCTCCTCTTGCTCAGCCGCCCCACACAGCTCTGCTTTGCTGTGTAATAAAGGGCGCTGAGGCATGCTGGGAGATGTAGTCCTCCTCTTGCTCAGCCTCCCCACACAGCTCTGATTTGCTCTGTGATAAAGGGCGCTGAGGCATGCTGGGAGATGTAGTCCTCCTCTTGCTCAGCCTCCCCACACAGCTCTGCTTTGCTCTGTGATAAAGGGCGCTGAGGCATGCTGGGAGATGTAGTCCTCCTCTTGCTCAGCCGCCCCACACAGCTCTGCTTTGCTGTGTGATAAAGGGCGCTGAGGGATGCTGGGAGATGTAGTCCTCCTCTTGCTCAGCCGCCCCACACAGCTCTGATTTGCTCTGTAATAAAGGGCGCTGAGGCATGCTGGGAGATGTAGTCCTCCTCTTGCTCAGCCGCCCCACACAGCTCTGCTTTGCTGTGTAATAAAGGGCGCTGAGGCATGCTGGGAGATGTAGTCCTCCTCTTGCTCAGCCGCCCCACACAGCTCTGCTTTGCTGTGTAATAAAGGGCGCTGAGGCATGCTGGGAGATGTAGTCCTCCTCTTGCTCAGCCTCCCCACACAGCTCTGATTTGCTCTGTGATAAAGGGCGCTGAGGCATGCTGGGAGATGTAGTCCTCCTCTTGCTCAGCCGCCCCACACAGCTCTGCTTTGCTCTGTGATAAAGGGCGCTGAGGCATGCTGGGAGATGTAGTCCTCCTCTTGCTCAGCCGCCCCACACAGCTCTGCTTTGCTGTGTGATAAAGGGCGCTGAGGCATGCTGGGAGATGTAGTCCTCCTCTTGCTCAGCCGCCCCACACAGCTCTGCTTTGCTCTGTAATAAAGGGCGCTGAGGCATGCTGGGAGATGTAGTCCTCCTCTTGCTCAGCCGCCCCACACAGCTCTGCTTTGCTGTGTAATAAAGGGCGCTGAGGCATGCTGGGAGATGTAGTCCTCCTCTTGCTCAGCCGCCCCACACAGCTCTGCTTTGCTGTGTGATAAAGGGCGCTGAGGCATGCTGGGAGATGTAGTCCTCCTCTTGCTCAGCCGCCCCACACAGCTCTGCTTTGCTGTGTGATAAAGGGCGCTGAGGCATGCTGGGAGATGTAGTCCTCCTCTTGCTCAGCCGCCCCACACAGCTCTGCTTTGCTGTGTGATAAAGGGCGCTGAGGCATGCTGGGAGATGTAGTCCTCCTCTTGCTCAGCCTCCCCACACAGCTCTGATTTGCTCTGTGATAAAGGGCGCTGAGGCATGCTGGGAGATGTAGTCCTCCTCTTGCTCAGCCGCCCCACACAGCTCTGCTTTGCTGTGTGATAAAGGGCGCTGAGGCATGCTGGGAGATGTAGTCCTCCTCTTGTTCAGCCGCCCCACACAGCTCTGCTTTGCTCTGTAATAAAGGGCGCTGAGGCATGCTGGGAGATGTAGTCCTCCTCTTGCTCAGCCGCCCCACACAGCTCTGCTTTGCTGTGTAATAAAGGGCGCTGAGGCATGCTGGGAGATGTAGTCCTCCTCTTGCTCAGCCGCCCCACACAGCTCTGCTTTGCTGTGTAATAAAGGGCGCTGAGGCATGCTGGGAGATGTAGTCCTCCTCTTGCTCAGCCTCCCCACACAGCTCTGATTTGCTCTGTGATAAAGGGCGCTGAGGCATGCTGGGAGATGTAGTCCTCCTCTTGCTCAGCCTCCCCACACAGCTCTGCTTTGCTCTGTGATAAAGGGCGCTGAGGCATGCTGGGAGATGTAGTCCTCCTCTTGCTCAGCCGCCCCACACAGCTCTGCTTTGCTGTGTGATAAAGGGCGCTGAGGGATGCTGGGAGATGTAGTCCTCCTCTTGCTCAGCCGCCCCACACAGCTCTGATTTGCTCTGTAATAAAGGGCGCTGAGGCATGCTGGGAGATGTAGTCCTCCTCTTGCTCAGCCGCCCCACACAGCTCTGCTTTGCTGTGTAATAAAGGGCGCTGAGGCATGCTGGGAGATGTAGTCCTCCTCTTGCTCAGCCGCCCCACACAGCTCTGCTTTGCTGTGTAATAAAGGGCGCTGAGGCATGCTGGGAGATGTAGTCCTCCTCTTGCTCAGCCTCCCCACACAGCTCTGATTTGCTCTGTGATAAAGGGCGCTGAGGCATGCTGGGAGATGTAGTCCTCCTCTTGCTCAGCCGCCCCACACAGCTCTGCTTTGCTCTGTGATAAAGGGCGCTGAGGCATGCTGGGAGATGTAGTCCTCCTCTTGCTCAGCCGCCCCACACAGCTCTGCTTTGCTGTGTAATAAAGGGCGCTGAGGCATGCTGGGAGATGTAGTCCTCCTCTTGCTCAGCCGCCCCACACAGCTCTGCTTTGCTGTGTGATAAAGGGCGCTGAGGCATGCTGGGAGATGTAGTCCTCCTCTTGCTCAGCCGCCCCACACAGCTCTGCTTTGCTCTGTAATAAAGGGCGCTGAGGCATGCTGGGAGATGTAGTCCTCCTCTTGCTCAGCCGCCCCACACAGCTCTGCTTTGCTGTGTGATAAAGGGCGCTGAGGCATGCTGGGAGATGTAGTCCTCCTCTTGCTCAGCCGCCCCACACAGCTCTGATTTGCTGTGTAATAAAGGGCGCTGAGGCATGCTGGGAGATGTAGTCCTCCTCTTGCTCAGCCGCCCCACACAGCTCTGATTTGCTGTGTGATAAAGGGCGCTGAGGCATGCTGGGAGATGTAGTCCTCCTCTTGAAGCTTGTAGGAGTGTATGGGGCGGAGCAGAGCAGTAACAGGAGGGATTTCCCCAGTCAGAGAAGCCGTCTGCAGTTGTCATGGAGACGGGGGCGGGGCTTTTACTCCTATTCTGAGTGGTGTCTAGTGATATTTCATGAAGAGCCGATTGAGAGCCATAAGAGCCGGCTCTTTAATGGGAGCTGATTCAGAAGAGCCGATTCTCCGAGAAGAGCCGGAATTCCCATCACTATGTGAGAGCCTCTTGTTGG